>NC_047108.1:71788643-71993643 GCF_902500255.1 Thalassophryne amazonica
CAGCGTTTTTGATTTGCATGTTTGTGAAATGTATTTGTGAGCATAAATATCTTTGCACATATGTGTCTTTGAGCCCTGCAGTGTCCTGTCCAGGGTGTGCCCCGCCTCACACCCTATACAAGGGTAAAATAAGTATTGAACATGTCATCATTTTCTCAGTATATATATTTGTAAAGATGTTACTGACATGACATTTACATCAGATGTTGGTAGCAAGTAATACACACATACAAAGGAAATCAAACCACAGACGTCCATAAATTAGGTTATTTGTCATAATGTGAAATGACACAGGAAAAAGTATTGAACAATGAAGAAAGGGAGGTGCAAAAATACAGGGAATCCCAAGACACCAGCTGAAATCTGTTAATAATTAGAAAGCAGTTCTGCCCATTGTCACTGCAAATTAATATCAGCGAATTCAGTCTCAACAAATGACCATGACCAGGTGCTCCTCACAACATTTCTGACAGAGAACTGAAAATAATTATCAGAAGAGTTTTCCAAGAGCCAAGGACCACTTCAGAAAGACCTGAAATTAGCAGGTACAACTGTTCCAAAGAAAACAATAAGTAACACACTCAACCACCAATGCCTGTATGCATGCTCACCATGAAGGACTACTTTGTTGAAGACATAGGTGTCAACCTCACAAGGGCAAAGAGGGTGCAGATTTATTTGTAACCACCAACTCCTCCAGGTGATTTCATTGATGAACCCATTGATGAGAGGTCTGTAATTTTTATTGTAGGTACACTTCAGCTGAGAGAGAGAGAATCAAATAGAAAATTCAGAAAATCATATTGTATTATTTTTAAGTAATTAATTTCCATTTATTGCATGAAATACATATTTGATTCAATAAAAACAGACCTTAATATTTGTTGTTTGCAATTACAGAGGTCATATGTTTCCTGTAGTTCCTAACAAAGTTTCCAGACAGTGCAGCAGGAATTTTGGTCCACTCCTCCATACAGATGTTCTCCAGATCTTTCAGGTTTTGAGTTTCAGCACCTCCAAAGATTTTCTATTGAATTCAGGTCTGGAGAATGGCTAGGCCAATCCAGGACCTTCAAATGCTTCTTACAAAGCCACTCCTTAGTTGCCCTGGCTGTGTGTTTTGGGTCATTGTCATGCTGGAAGACCCAGCCACGACCCATCTTTGTCAAGGTTTGAGTTTTGTTTGGTTATCTATTTTTCTTTCATTCTTTTGATCTGTTTGTTGTTTTTTGTGTTTCACTGGTTTTGGTTTCTTTGTTCTCTTGCTGGGGTTTTTCTGCTTGGGTCTGTCTGTCTCTCCTTCTATTGTCTTTCTCTTGGTTCTTGGGGATGGGTGTTTCCATCTCTCTGGCCACACCCTTGTTCTGGTGCTTTCCATGCACACCTGTTTCTGATTTGCTGATTATCACCTGGGTTATTAAGCTCACTGGATGTGTTAGTTTCTCGCCAGTTTGTCATACCTTGTGCTTTCATACCAGCTCTGTACCTGCGTTCCACAGTTCTGCCTGCCTCCTTGTGTGTTCCTGGCCTCCAGCATGTTGATATATATATATATATATAGGTTGCATCCATGCACCTATCTTTCAAAAAAGTTGACCTCAACTGAGCGAAACTGTTGTGAAAGTGTAGGAACACGGACCCACAACAGGGGGCGCAAATGAACGGACAATGGAGGAGTCAAATAACACTGTTTTTACTGTTGTGAAAGAGGCACAACAAACACAACCGATTACAATATTGAGATTGAGTCCAATTACAGCGGTGTCGTGTGGGCAGGCTCGACGATAGGAGACGTCTGTCCAAGTCGAACCGGAACCAACCCGATTTCCTCTGCCACCGAACCCCGGGAATACTGGAGCCGCCAAGTCCCGAACTCCCAGGTGGCCACTGCCTCCGCTCGTCGGATCCGGTACTGCTGGCGAGGAACAGAAACAGTCAGGTGTGGGTGCGGCTGCACCCAGCAACACGGAGGGTGGAGACACCACCTCCACCTCTCGTCAAAAACAATATGGAAATGTAGGAAGGTGAGTACTTATCCAAATATGTCCAGTCCAGTAGTCAGCTGTCCTACAAACAAGCAACAAGTATTACGGCTTCAGTTAATAGCACGTTTGGCTGAGATCGTTACCTCTTTGATAGAGCGATATCTCGGCAATGAGGTGGAGATGCCGTCCAGCTGATATACCCCTCCGCTGATGGATGTCAGCTGTTTTGGTTAATGGGTGACAGCTGTCACCTTGGCTGCTCCTGTGAGGCGGCAGCACCCTCTGGTGCCTGGAGCCCGCACTCCAGGCAGGGCGCCCTCTGGTGGTGGTGGGCCAGCAGTACCTCCTCTTCAGCGGCCCACACAACAGAAACTACAGCATTGGAGACTGCGAACTGTTGGCAGTAAAAGTGGCCTTGGAGGAGTGATGCCACTAGTTGGAGGGGGCACAGATGCTGTTTTTAGTTTACACCAACCACAAAAAATTGGAATATCTGTGAACTGCTAAGCGACTCAACTCTTGTCAGGCTAGGTGGGCTATCGTTTTCAGCCATTTTGATTTTGTTCTCTCTTATCGGCCGGGCTCTAAAAACAGGAAACCGGATACATTATCTCTCCAGGGCGATCCAGTGGACACTCCATCTGATCTGGGTACCATCCTACCAGTACCGTGTTTCCTCTCAGCATTAACCTGGGAAATTGAATCCAAGGTCCGGTCCACCATGGTTGATGCTCCTGTTCCTCTGGGTTGTCTTGCTGATAAGTTGTTTGTTCCAGCTGGTCTCAAGGGGGATGTGATCGGGTGGGCTCACAACAGCCATTTCTCCTGCCACCCAGGTATTCAGAAGACCATGTTTGTAATACAGCAAAGATTTTGGTGGCCAGCTATCGCTAAAGATGTTATGGAATATATCAATGCTTGTCAAACCTGTGCAATGCATAAATCCTGTAATTGTTCTCCTCCAGGTCCATTGCCTGTGCCCACTCATCCTTGGTATCACATTTCTGTGGATTTTGTCACTGGTCTGCCACCATCTAAAGGCAATATGGTTGTACTCACAGTTGTTGATTGTTGTCTAAGATGGTTCATTTTATTCTCTTGCCAAAACTGCCTTCACCAAAAGAAACCGCCAAGGCCATGTTAACTCATGTAGTATTTAAGATTCGTGGTTTTCTGCAGGATATTGTGTCCAACCGGGGTCCCAAGTTTATCTCCAATATCTGGAGGGAATTCTGCTGTCTCCTTGGGGTCACTGCCAGTCTCACATTGGGCTACCATCCACAGGCCAATGGACAATCAGAAAGACTAAACCAAGAACTCAAAACAGGACCCCGTATACTCCTGTCACAACACCCAGCCACATGGTCTACTCAGCATTCATGGAATGGACTAGCTCATAACAATTTACTGTCAGCCTCTACTGGATACTCGCCATTTCATGTTGTTTTGGTCATCAACCCTCTTTGTTGCCTCCCTCAGTGTCCACCTCATCTGTCCAATCAGCACTTAGCCTCATCTTCCACTGCAGGTAACCCTGGGAGTGGGCTAGAAGAGCATTGCTACGTTCACCTCAATCGTACAAATCAGCAGTGGACCAAAAAGTTACTCCTGCGCCTCTGTCAGAAGGTTTGGCTCTTGACTTGCCATCTCCCACTCAAAAGACTGTCCAAGAAGCTAGCTCCCAGGTTTGTTGGTCCCTTCCCAGTCTCAAAGATTGTTAATCCTGTGTCTGTTTGTCGCCATCTTCCCAGATCCATGCGCATCCATCATACATTCCACATCAGCAATGTTGAACTGGTCAGAACCAGCCCTTTGTGCCATCCTGCCATTACTTACCACCATCCCGCCAAGTGTATGGATGGTGGCCCAGTGTTTTCTGTGCGGCAGCTCCTGAACTCTCACCACTGTGGATGTGGCTTTCAATATCTTGTAGACTGGGAGGGCTATGGCCCAGAGGAGTGGTCGTGGACTCCCTCCCGTTTTATTCTCTACCCCACTTTGATCCATGAGTTTCACTCCTCCCATCTTGCTTCGCCTGGGCCATCCGAGGTCAGCTGTGGTTGTGTGGGGGGGGAGTACTGTCAGGGTTTGAGTTTTGTTTGCTTATCTGTTTTAGTCTCTTTTTTTTTTATCTGTTTGTTGTTTTTCATGTTTCATTGGTTTTGGTTTATTTATTCTCTTGCTGGGGTTTTTCTGCTTGGGTTTGTCCGTCTCTGCTTCTCTTATCTTTCTCTTGGTTTTTGGGGATGGGTGTTTCTGTCTCTCTGGCCACCCCCTTGTTCTGGTGCTTTCCATGCACACCTGTTTCTGATTTGATGATTATCACCTGGGATTATATAAACTCACTGCGTGTGTTAGTTCCTTGCCAGTTTATCGTGCCTTGTGCATTCATTCCAGCTCTGTACCTGCATTCAATAGTCCTGCCTGCCTCCTTGTGTGTTTCTGACCTCCAGTCTGTTGCTTTGACCATGCCTTTTTGCCTGATGATTTTTGTACTGCTGCTTTTCTTTGACTGCCTACTCGTGTACCAACCTCTGCTATCCACAACAGTAAAGCCTTCTAAAAACCAGAGCTGTCTGTTCAAGCTGTACATTTGTGTCCCGCAATTCCTGACCATCCAGCCTGATAATCTTCAATTCTCATACTGAGGGAAGGAGGTTGTTTTCCAAAATCTCATGACACATGACTTCATCCATCCTCCTTTCGATACAGTGCAATCAGCCTGTCCCCTTTGCAGAAAAGCACCCCCAAAAATGATGTTTCCACCCCCATGCTTCATTGCTGGGATGGTGTTGGGGTTGCTTTCATCCTCCAAACACGACGAGTGAAGTTGATACCAAAAAGCTCTATTTTGGTCTCATCTGACCACATGACCTTTTCCCATGCCTCCTCTGGATTATCCAGATGGTCACTGGTGAACTTCAAACAGGCCTGGACATGTGGTGGCTTGACCAGGGGGACCTTGCATGCTCTGCAGGATTTTAAACCATAACAGCGTAGTATGTTACTAATGTAATCTTTGCAACTGTGGTCCCAGCTCTCTTCATGTCACTGACCAGGTCCTCCCATGTATTTCTGGGCTTTCGCAGCATCATCCTTATTTCAAGAGGTGAGCTCTTGCATGGAGTCCCAGACCGAGGAAGATTGACAGTTTATCTTGTGTTTCTTTCATTTTCTAATAATTACAGCAACAGTTGTTGCCTTCTCACCAAGCTGCTTGTCTGTTATCCTGTAGCCCATCCCAGCCTTGTGCAGGTCTACAATGTTGTCCCTGGTGTCCTTAAACAGGTCTTTGGTCTTGGCCATGGTAGGTTGGAGTGTGATTGATTTAGTGTGTGGACACGTGTCTTTTATACATGTAATGAGTTCAAACATGTGCAATTAATGCAAGTAAAGCGTGCAGAATAGGAGGGCTTTTTTTAAAAAAAAAAATTAATAGGTCTGTGAGAGCCATAATTCTTGCTGGTTGGTAGGTGATTAAATACTCATTTCATGCAATAATATGCAAATTATTTAAAAATCATACAACGTAATTTTCTGATTTTTTTTTTTTTTTTTTTTTTTAGATTCTATCTCTCACAGTTGAAGTTTAACTACAATAAAAATTACAGATCTCTCCATTCTTTGTAGGTGGGAAAACTTCCAAAATCAGTTGATCAAATACTGATTTGCCTCACTGTATGTGAAGAACCAGCATGTTGAAGCTTATTTAGTTTGCTGCAGAACATTGAGACAAGCCTGTGAAATACTGGGAGAATATAGTCTGGTCAGCTCAAAACTGAAGTCTTTTGCTGCCACAATACACATTAACAGTGAAGTTTGGAGGTGGGAACATCATGGTGTGGGATTGTTTTTCAGCCCCCGGTGTAACAGTATAGCTTCCCCCCCTGGAAGCTTACATACATTCCAACATTCCACTCTTGGAATTAACTCCAAAATGAGTTTAAGCCCCTTTCACATTGGCGTATTCATAGAGCTGCTCATTGTGACGTTGTGTTTCATTTAAATATGCCCGAAATACGTGCATACTCAGCCTTTTTCAGTGTTCGTTCATACTTGCAACTGCGTGTGTTCGCGTTTTAATGTGTGTACACAATCGCGTGTACCATGCCGCTATTAAACCAGTTCAGTGCTATTTTCTGCCTCTGTTGAAGTGCGCTCTGTTCTCTACTGCAGGTGTTGTGCGGCTCAAAAACAGAGTCATTTAACATTATTATTATTATTATCATTATTATTATTATTATTTATTTATTTATTTGTCTTGGTGGATCACTTTCTTTGTGTCCAGATGGTTCTGAGTCTGGCTGTGGTAAAGGCTGCCCTGAACGAAACGCTGTGACTCGTTAAACTTTTAAACCTCCAGTTACTCCAATCAGGTCCGATGATTTGATCAGACCTGATCGATCAGGTTGTCTGATGACTGCACCGACATACAGCGAGTGAGCTTTTATGTTAACGAGTCACACCTCTGATCAGGTTTGATCAGACCTGATCGATCAGGTCGCCTGATGAGCGCACCGCCATGCAGCGAGTGCGCTTTTATTTTAAAGAGTCACAGCTCTGATCAGGTTTGATCCGCTTTTATCAAACGACAACAGTCCGCTTTGCGACACGGTGAACAGTCCTCATATAATGAGTCCAGTATGATAAAGTGAAGCAACGATCTTGCAGTATTTATAGCTCCAGAAGAACAATGGAGACCGGCGGGAGGTGTGAAATGGCGTACAGTACGGTGATGCAGCGTGGACGGGCTCACAGTAGCGGACAGTAGCACAGCGCTGTGTGTACTCACATGAAGGCTCCATGCTGTGCTGTACACCGAAGAAAATTAAACATGTTTAATTTCTTCCATCCTACGCGCATAGCCCTCAACATACTGCTGCGTATTGAGAAAAAACTCCATGTAAAGTGGGAAGAGAGCTGCTCATTGCAGCGTAGATGATACGCTGCAATGACCAGCTCTACGAATACGCCAATGTGAAAGGGGCTTTAGACTGAAAGAGCTAGTGCCACTTAACACTTTTAAATTACTCTTGATGGCTCTGACCTGTAGATGTTTTACCTGATTGCATGATCTCATTCAAGTGTCTGTTTTCTATGTAAATGTAACTGTGTATGTAACTCTGCCCTGCCTACTGGTCAGGACACTCTTGAAAAAGAGATTCTTAATCTCAGTGAGTTTTATCCTGGTTAAATAAAGGTGATAAGGCTGAGTCAGGATAGAGCAACCTTTAAACTCTATATTTGGTCCCAGATGAAGGCATTTGATTGATGGTGAACAATATTGGTATTATTTCTGTGTGTATCTATAGCTGTCTACAATAGCTTTCCTATTCCGAAGTATCTTTAAATCCCCCTTATAAATATACTCTACAAATATATGGACCTTATTGGCAACCTGAAATATGTGATGTGATGGAAAATACTCCAATTTAGTTTTGCATATCCACATATGTATAGAACACACAGTAGTGTGTGCGCACATGCTCACAAACACATACATACAGATGCAATAGTATGCAAAGAAACATATGTTTAAGAAACATATAATGAAAATGAGGGGCCTATAAGTTGTTTAGCTGAATGTAGTGTTTGACCTTGCTGTGACCTTGACCATTGACCTTGAGCTTGATCCTTTTGTGTACTGAAAAGTACCTTACTAGGGCTGCTATATTTCAAAAATTGCAGCCAGGAAAGCTGTGGAATTGAATTTAGTGTTTGACCTTCCTGTGACCTTAACCTTTGACCTTGAGCTTGATCCTTTTGTGTACTGAATGGTACCTTACTAGGGCTGCTTATATGTGAACTTGCAAGAGTCTGTGATGTAAATAGTGCAGCAGATAAATTCATTTTTTCAGTGAAATACTTCACTTATACAAAAAAACAGATGCAGATGTGCTGGTCATTGGCTTGAGTGTCTTCTCAACTCTACATAGTATGGGTGTGCAGCAGTTGTGGTTGGCATTCGGTCAAGGTTCGAGCCTTCGCTGGATTCCCATCCACGACCTGTCAGACTATGTAGGCCAAGAGAGGGCCACAGGAATGCCATTCTTCCATGTTTTCACTGGCTGTGATATGGTCTCAGCCTTTCAAAACAAAGGGAAGAAGACAGCTTGGCAAACTTGGGATATGTTCCCAGAGGCTACCCCAGTATTTTCTAAACTGAGAGTGTACCCTCCGTCCATTGTGGATGCAGACATGGAGATTCTGGAGAAGTTTGTGGTTCTCATGTATGACAGATCCAGCACTGTTGACAGTGTAGATGAAGCCAGACTTGACCTGTTTGCCAGGAAGCAGAGGTCGTATGAAGCCATCCCTCCTACCAGTGCAGCTCTGCTTCAACACACCAAATGTGCATCATACCAGGCAGGATGCATATGGGCTCAGGCAATACTATGTCAGCCAGAAGCAGAGAGTCCATCTGACTGGGGCTGGGAGAAAGCAGGTGATGAGTGGAAGGTCTACTGGACAACTCATCAATTGCAAAGAGTTGTGAACAACTCACCAAATGTGGCTACAAATCTGACTACCGTGGTAGGTGCAAATGCTACAGGCTCGGACTAGCTTGTACAGCTTTGTGCAGTTGCAAATGTGACCTGTAAGCTGTCTCCTGAATGAGCTTATGATTTTTGTATGGGTTTGCTGAGTTAGTCGGTTTAATGTCTTTTGGAAAAGGACACATCTTCTTCCTATCTGGCCTGAAGTTTTTTTTCAGCTGCAAACCCACAAGCCACATAAATGAGCTCATACTTTTTTTTATTGAACTTCATTTGCTTATACGAGGTCTATTAGATAATAAACCGACCCTTTTATTTATTTTTTTAACTATATGGATTTGAATGACGTGCGATTACACCAATCATGCATGAACCCTCGTGCGCATGCGTGAGTTTTTTCACGCGTGTCGGTGATGTCATTTCCCTGTGGGCCCCACCCGTCCCACGGTGGCTTTCCTCTTACTCATTCCCGCAACTTCACAGTGCTTTAAACAGTGTGGACGCTGAGCGTCCACAGAGTTCAATAGCGAAGCAAAGACTGCAGTGAAACGAGACGAGTCATTGGATAAATGCTGGGCTTTGTCCCGCCCATCGGACGCTCAGTGTCTCTAGATAAGAGTTTTAATTGGCTCATAGATAGATGGGGGCTGGGCTACCAGCTAATCAGCGCGAAATCCGCACACAAACAAGAATAATGATCAAGTATTGATGGTGATTATTACCCGAAAAAATGAAAAGAAACCAGGCCTCGGTTTTAGATTTTTTTTTCGAAAACATCCACCTGCAGCTTCAGGGCCGATTGATGAAGTTTGCACCCTGAGGGGAGGAGATAAACCTCGCGCTGTCTGCATTGCTGGTAAGTGGGCTACGAGCTAGTTTTTTTATTTGTTCACTAAGCTAATGGGCCTTAAAACGGTCTAAAAAGCATTATTTTCAATGAGATGCTTTTTGCTTTTTAGATGCGTCAGAAGCGTCGCGTCAAAAGCCGAGCTAAACTGACACTTCTGACGGGAATGCGCAGTCTGATGCATCAGTTCAATCCAATCCAACTTTCGATGCTCTGAGCTGTGACGTACCTTTGCGTTGTCCAATAGGAACAACGCGTCAGGCCAAAACACGGAAGACTAGTGGCAGAAACCACTGATCTGTAAAAAAAACAAACGTGTCAGAGGACTGCTCATTTATGGAGCAATGGAAATGTTTTTGTTGTTTGTTATTCTGTTTGAATTTCTGATTACTGTTAAAAAAGTTTAGAACACTTGTAATTAAAATAGCTAAATAAATCAATAAATGGTTCTTTAGAAACCTTTCATCTGTAGATTAGTTTTAAAAAGACTGGAATTGGTAAGTGGCATACTCTCTGGTATTAGTTGCATGGTTGTCTTCATACTGTACTTTTGTGCCACTGATTTGGCCTACAGTGTTTTTGTCATGGGTTGAAAAGGTTTCTGCAAAGTAAAGCATCTACCATATTTTCATTGCTGTATGTGAATTTTCTGGGAGCTAGCTTCTTGTCCTTCAGCCTAGCTGCTGTTTTAATGTAACTTAACGTATACTAATACTAGCTTGATTATACTGGGTAGGTTTCCTTATGGACCACAAAGCCTACAGATTCCACTCCCCCGTCTGGACCTGATGATGGACTGTCAACTTCAGAGATTGTGGTAGGAGGCGTGAGGCTCTGCAGCCGGTGCATGCTCATGTAGACCGGTGTGTTCTGTTTTGTTTTTGTTTATGCATCTAAACTGTACACAAACAACATGGGGGCATGCGGATTATATGAAGGGTGAATCTTGCAGCTGCTGAATTTGGCAGTACAGGCTCATATCCGATACTAAATAGAGGGAGGAAAAGTGAACTCTTGCAATATACTTAGTTGGGAGGCAATAATCTGCTCTTTATTATTGTTAAGAGAACTTTTCTTTCTTAATAACAAGGAGTCGCAGTCTTTTTTTTTTTGAGTGACTGTGACTTAAAGTTGTCTTACTTTACTGTTAAACAATACACAGTAGCTTGCATATGATACTTTTGCACTATAAAAAAATAGTTGACAATACTTCAAATTTGCAGGCAACAGTCTGCACTAAGATGATGAAGTATATACTATAACATATATTTCATCATCGGCACAACATAAAAGTCTTAGTGCAGACTGTTGCCTGCAAATTTGAAGTATTGTCAACTATTTATTTTTTTTTACAGTGTGGCTGGATTTAAACATTGTTTATTCCTGGTTTATGACCTGATTAAATTTCTTTGTTAAATTAGGTTTTCAGATGCCAAAAAATAAATGTATTTGATCTTTGTATTTTTAATCACTCTTTCAGATTTACTGTTGTATACTGTATTTTACAACTGGTGCAAATTACTTACTTACATTCTGACACATTTCTCACATTTATAGTGGCAAATATAGAGTATAAATGATCAGATGGAAAGTATAGATCTATTTGTTGTTATGGTGTAAAAATGTTAATAACTGGGGGTGCATACACACGGGGTTGATGACGGGCAAAAAACACAGTCTACCCACTTCAAAAATGTAGACTACACCACTGCCTCCACCGTCACAAAGCACTCACAGGCAAACACACTTCACACTAGCCTCGTGCCAGTCCCACCTAGCGAGCTAGCTAGGTAGCAAGATGCACATAATGGCAGACAATTTGAATGTGGTGGACCAGATTTTGGCGAAGCCATTTGATAGTCTTCCTTACGAAGAAGCCATGGCTGCTGTCATGGCTTCAGCTCTCAATGGTTTGCAAGTTAAAGCAACAGCCCCCAGTGCAATGTTTGTGCATTGCTATGCACACAGACTGAATCTGGCTCTGTCTCAGGGGGCTAAATGCTTATCTGAGTGCAGAATATTTTTTGCATCACTCTCTGGGTTTGCCACATTTTTCTCAAAATCCACAAAGAGGATGTCTTTTCTTGAGTCTGCAGGCTGCTCAAGGTTGCCCAGAAATGCTCCTACTCAATGGAATTTCACATCACGGATAGTGAGCACTGTGGCAAACAATTATGATGCCTCCTGCAAACTTTTGAGATGATCATTGCAGATAAGTCCATGGATGATGACACATTAGACTGTGCCAATTTCTTTGTGTTTGTTATTGCAGTAGTCATTAAAACTGGAAATTTGTTCTCGAAAATAGCTGTTGTGAGTTAATTTGTGGGATTGTGGGTGTTCTGGACGAAGTTAGTGTAATTTTACTACCAGGATCATGAAATGTCCATTCTCCTTTCTTTTTTCAGCAAGACAATGATCTCAAAATGCACAGCCAAGGGAAATCTCAACTGGTTTCAGAGAATGAAAATGAAGCTGCTAGAATGGCCCAGCCCAACCTGACTTGAATCCAATGGAAAATCTATGGAAAAAAAACTAAAGACCAGAGATCACAGAATTGGTCCACAGAACCTTGAAGATTTGACGACTGTTTGTGTGGAAGAATGAGCCAAATCACACCTCAGCAATGCATGTGATGAATTTCTCCACACAGGAGGCGTCTTGAAGTTGTGACTACCAACAAAGGCTTTTGTATGAAATATTAAATAAATTTCAGTAACCGGGTTCAGTATTTTTTCTCTGTCATTCCATTTTCTTACACATAACTTAGTTTCTGTAATTATTTGTTTTGGTTTGTTTGTATCTATGCATTGCTTGGGTTGTTACCAACATCTGGTGAAAATTTCATGTCAATAGCACCTTTAGAAATATATTTCCTGAGAAAAAGTACTTATTTTACCAAGTGTAACTGCAGAGATAGACTCCAGCTCCCTTAACTGGAATAAGCGGGCATAGAAAATGGATGGATGGATGGATGGATGGATGGATGGATGGATGGATGGATGGATATGTGTCTTTGAGAAAATGCAAGACAGATGGCCAGTAGTGAAACCTTCATTTTTTCCCCTTTTTTCCTACCACTTATCCAGTTCTGGGGCGGTATGACAGTAATGCAACCTGAAATTGTAAATTATTTTCCTAATACCAAACGGCACTGCCAAAAGAAACGTTTCCAGCCGGAGTTGTCGTTAAGGCCCATCAAAAGGGCTGGATGGACAAGGAGAAAATGAGTGAGTGGCTGAGAGAAGTGTATGTAAAGAGACGGCATGGTTTTTTCCATGCCTCACCGTCCCTGCTGATCTGCGACTCCATGCGCGCCCATCTCACCGCTACTGTAAAAAAACCACGTCAAGAAAACTAATTCAGAGCTTGCCATCATTCCGGGAGGACTAACCAAAGAACTCCAACTGCTGGACATTGGTGTAAACAGGGTGTTCAAAGTGAAGTTGCGAGCGGCTTGGGAGTGACAGATGACAGACGGCAAACTCATCTTTACTAAGACGGGGAGGCAGTGCCGGGCGAGTTACGCCACCATATGTGAATGGATTGTGGATGCCAGGGCTCAGGTTTCTGCTTTTTCGCGAAAGCCGGCATCATTGCTGAACAGCCACATGGCAACGAGACTGACTCCGACGATGATGAGAGGGAAGATGAGCGGAAACCTGGCGTGTTTGATGGCGAAATTGCCCAGCTGTTCAATTCAGACACAGAAGATGAGGACTTCGATGGATTTGTGATAGAACCATAATAAAAACAAAAATGTGAGTATCATATTGTTAAATACCGGTAGTTCAAAGTTGTTAAAAAGTTCAAATAAATTCACTGTTTTGCTTCCGTGACAATAGTAGATACTAGAATAAAGTTCAAATAAACTCACTGTTTTGCTTCTGTGACCTTTTTTTTGTAGACTGTATGTTTTAGCGTGCGCCATTTGTAAGCATTAAGTACCCGCTAATTGAGGCCGCGCCTTATAATCCGGTGCGCCTTTTGTAAGGGTTAAGTACCCGCTAACTGAGGGCGTGCCTTACAATACGGTGCGCCTTATGGTGCAGAAAATACGGTACTATGGTTCACACTCTGGAGCAGAAGGTGGGACAAATGCACAATTAAGCTGGATGCCAACTGCTGTAAAACAAGATGATGATTTGAATGAGAGACATCTCATGTCTTAGAGGATGAGCAAATTTAATAAATCATGTTCTCAAACTGAAATGCGACATTGCTGAATTAAAAAGAAATAATAGATCTTTCATTCTACTTGATGCGCCACTTCCTTGGCTTGTGTGAGGCAACAAGGAGCACAACAAGCAAGACAGTTAGGCTAAGGTAGGTTAACATGTTTTGGAAGACAAATGTATTACAACTGGCTTACAAAAGCATTTTCAAACATTGAACAAATTTTTTCATCTGATGTGGGTTTCTTCTCCTGCCAAGACTGGCACGCATTTACAGCTAGGTGGATTGTAACAATGTAGGGAAAACTGTCTTGTCCCAAGGGCACAGAGAAGTAGCATGACTGGCAGTTGAACCCAGGTGTAAAAATTTGTGGCTCAACGTCTTATCCCACTGAGCTATCTGCTCGACATAATAATACAGTGCATCTGGTAAGTACTCACTATGCTTCACATTTTGTTACAGCATTATTCCAAATGGATGAAATTCATTTTTTCCCCTCAAAATTGCACACACAATACCCCATAATGACAATGTGAAAATGTCTGGGGTTTTCTTTTTAGACTTTTGCAAATTTATATATATATATATATATATATATATATATATATATATATATATATATATAAAAACAACAAAAAAACAAAAACAAGAATCACATGTACATAAGTATTCACAGGCTTTTCCATGAGGCACTGATTCCACTGATCATCCTTGCCATGCTTGTACAGCTTAATTGAAGTCCACCTGGGGTAAATTCAGTTAATTGGACATGATTTGGAAAGGCACACACCAGTCTACCTATAAAGTCCTACAGTTGACAATGCATGTCAGAGCACAAACCAAGCATGACATCAAAGGAAGTGTCTGTAGACCTCCGAGACAGGAATGTCTTGAGGGACAAATCTGGGAAAGGGTACAGAAACATTTCTGCCACTCTGAAGGTCCCAATGAGCACAGTAGTATCCATCATCCGTAAATTGAAGAAGTACGGATCCACCAGGACTCCTCCTAGAGATAGCCGCCAGTCTAAACTGAGCGAAGGGCCTTAGTAAGGTGGTGGTGGTGACCAAGAACCTGATTGTCTCTCTGCCGGAGTGCTTGTATTCCTCTGTTGAGAGAGGTGAACCTTCCAGAAGGACAACCATCTCTGCACTCTGCAGTAATCCACCAATCAGGCCTGTGTGATAGTGCGGACAGACAGAAGCCACTCCTTAGTAAACAGCACATGGCAGCCCAGCTGGAGTTTGCAAAAAGGCACCTGAAGGACTCTCAGACCATGACAAATAAAATTCTCTGATCTGATGTGACAAAGATTGACCTCTTTCCCATGAATGCCAGATGTCATGTTTGGTGGAAACCAGACACCATCCCTAAAGTGAAGCATGGTGGTGTCAGAATCATGCTGTGGCAATGTTTTTCAGTGGCAGGAACTGGGAGACTAGTCAGGACTGAGGGAAAGATGAAGGCAGCAATGCAGACAGACATCCTGGATGAAAACCTGCTCCAGAGCGCTCTTGACCTCAGACTGGGGTGACGGTTCATCTTTCTTCAGGACAATGTCCCTAAACACATATCAAAGCAGTGGCTTTAGGACAACTTTGTGAACATCCTTGAGTGGCCCAGCCAGAGCCCAGACCTGAATCCAATTGAACAGTTCTGGAATGACCTGGAACTGCCTGTTCCCCGATGTGCCCCATCCAATCTGATGGAGTCTGAGAGGTGCTGCAAAGAGGAGTTGGCAAAACCGCCCAATGATAGGTGCATCAAGTGTTTGGCATCATATGCAAGAAGACCTGAGGCTGTAACAACTGCCAAAGGAGCATCAACAAAGTATTGGACAAAGGGTGTGAATATTTATGTACGTATATGTGACTTCTTAGTTTTTTTTTTAAATAAATTGCAAAATTTGCAAATAAACATTTTCATGTTGTCATTATGGAGTGTTGTGAGTAGAATTTTGAGGAAAAAAATAATTTACTCCATTTTTTGAATAAGGCTGTAACATAACAAAATGTGGAAAAAGTGAAGTGCTGTGAATACTTTCACTGTACTGAAAATATTAGTTTGCACATTTAAACATGTCCAGCAGACATGTCATGAATGCACTCCACAACCACGAACATGTTCAAACACAATTTCTTATCCACACAAATATAATTTCACATACTAACAGTTTCTAATAAAAGGCCTAAAGCAGTGGCGGTTCCATCAACATGAGGGTGTTCTGCATGGTGACTTTACCACATAATTGGTCTGAGCTTGAGAAATTGCACATTTAATTGTCCACCTACAGAACATTGCTGTTGTATCAATTAAGTGTGAAAAATGAAAAGTTGGGCAATGGAAGATTCTTCCCATTTCCATTTCATTAGAAATCTGCTCATGTTTCGGCATTTAGTGTTACAATGTGATAAGTAAGCAAAGTACTGTCAAAATTTCTCTAATTGGATGCCAGTAAAATAGCAAAAGATAAGATCCCGTAATATACAGTATACACTAAGCTTAGTGTATGATATGGACTCTCCTCTCCTCTTCTGAGACTTTATTAGGGCCCCATCACACATAGTATGAATAAGTACAACCCAGGGCGAAACACGGCGTAACAGCTCGTATGTGCAAACCATGAAAATAGTGAGCCAATGAGCAGGCGTGAACAAACCCACAGCAAAGGTTCTGTGCACGCGATGGTGTCGTGCATGAGTGTGCACAAAACTGTCACAGTGGGAACACAAGTGCGAGTGGTTGGTAAGGTTAGACCTTATTGTGTGGAGTGCCTTGAGGTAAACTTTTGTTGTGATTTGGCGCTATATAGTCAATCAATTTATATAGCGCCAAATCACAACAAACAGTTTGCCCCAAGGCAACTTTATATTGTAAGGCAGGCCATACAATAATTACGTAAAAACCCCAACGGTCAAAACGACCCCACTGTGAGCAGCACTTGGCGACAGTGGGAAGGAAAACTCCCCTTTAACAGGAAGAAACCTCCAGCAGAACCAGGCTCAGCGAGGGACAGTCTTCTGCTGGGACTGGTTGGGGCTGAGGGAGAGAACCAGGAAAAAGACATGCTGTGGAGGGGAGCAGAGATCAGTCACTAATGATTAAATGCAGAGTGGTGCATACAGAGCAAAAAGAGAAAGAAACACTCAGTGCATCATGGGAACCCCCCAGCAGTCTAAGTCTATAGCAGCATAACTAAGGGATGGTTCAGGGTCACCTGATCCAGCCCTAACTATAAGCTTTAGCAAAAAGGAAAGTTTTAAGCCTAATCTTAAAAGTAGAGAGGGTGTCTGTCTCCCTGATCTGAATTGGGAGCTGGTTCCACAGGAGAGGAGCCTGAAAGCTGAAGGCTCTGCTTCCCATTCTACTCTTTAAAACCCTAGGAACTACAAGTAAGCCTGCAGTCTGAGAGCGAAGCGCTCTATTGGGGTGATATGGTACTATGAGGTCCCTAAGATAAGATGGGACCTGATTATTCAAAACCTTATAAGTAAGAAGAAGAATTTTAAATTCTATTCAGTATTAACAGGAAGCCAATGAAGAGAGGCCGATATGGGTGAGATATGCTCTCTCCTTCTAGTCCCCGTTAGTACTCTAGCTGCAGCATTTTGAATTAACTGAAGGCTTTTCAGGGAACTTTTAGGACAGCCTGATAATAATGAATTACAATAGTGCAGCCTAGAGAAAATAAATGCATGAATTAGTTTTTCAGCATCACTCTGAGACAAGACCTTTCTAATTTTAGAGATACTGCGCAAATGCAAAAAAGCAGTCTTACATATTTGTTTAATATGCGCTTTGAATGACATATCCTGATCAAAAATGACTCCAAGATTTCTCACAGTATTACTAGAGGTCAGGGTAATGCCATCCAGAGTAAGGATCTGGTTAGACACCATGTTCTAAGATTTGTGGGGCCAAGTACAATAACTTCAGTTTTATCTGAGTTTAAAAGCAGGAAATTAGAGGTCATCCATGTCTTTATGTCTGTAAGACAATCCTGCAGTTTAGCTAATTGGTGTGTGTCCTCTGGCTTCATGGATAGATAAAGCTGGGTATCATCTGCGTAACAATGAAAATTTAAGCAATGCTTTCTAATAATACTGCCTAAGGGAAGCATGTATACAGTGAATAAAATTGGTCCTAGCACAGAACCTTGTGGAACTCCATAATTAACCTTAGTCTATGAAGAAGATTCCCCATTTACATGAACAAATTGTAATCTATTAGATAAATATGATTCAAACCACCGCAGCGCAGTGCCTTTAATACCTATGGCATGCTCTAATCTCTGTAATAAAATTTTATGGTCAATCAATCAATCAACTCAATCAACTTTTTTCTTATATAGCGCCAAATCACAACAAACAGTTGCCCCAAGGCGCTCCATATTGTAAGGCAAGGCCATACAATAATTATGAAAAACCCCAACGGTCAAAACGACCCCCTACGAGCAAGCACCTGGCCACAGTGGGAAGGAAAAACTCCCTTTCAACAGGAAGAAACCTCCAGCAGAACCAGGCTCAGGGAGGGGCAGTCTTCTGCTGAGACTGGTTGGGGCTGAGGGAAAAAACCAGGAAAAAGACATGCCGTGAAGGGGGGCAGAGATCGATCACTAATGATTAAATGCAGAGTGATGCATACGGAGCAAAAAGAGAAAGAAACAGTATCAAAAGCAGCACTGAGGTCTAACAGAACAAGCACAGAGATGAGTCCACTGTCTGAGGCCATAAGAAGATCATTTGTAACCTTCACTAATGCTGTTTCTGTACTATGATGAATTCTAAAACCTGACTGAAACTCTTCAAATAGACCATTCCTCTGCAGATGATCAGTTAGCTGTTTTACAACTACCCTTTCAAGAATTTTTGAGAGAAAAGGAAGGTTGGAGATTGGCCTATAATTAGCTTTTTAAGTAATGGTTTAATTACTGCCACCTTAAAAGCCTGTGGTACATAGCCAACTAATAAAGATAGATTGATCATATTTAAGATCGAAGCATTAAATAATGGTAGGGCTTCCTTGAGCAGCCTGGTAGGAATGGGGTCTAATAGACATGTTGATGGTTTGGATGAAGTAACTAATGAAAATAACTCAGACAGAACAATCTGAGAGAAAGAGTCTAACCAAATACCGGCATCACTGAAAGCAGCCAAAGATAAGGATACATCTTTGGGATGGTTATGAGTAATTTTTCTCTAATAGTTAAAATTTTATTAGCAAAGAAAGTCATGAAGTCATTACTAGTTAAAGTTAAAGGAATACTCGGCTCAATAGAGCTCTGACTGTTTGTCAGCCTGGCTACAGTGCTGAAAAGAAACCTGGGGTTGTTCTTATTTTCTTCAATTAGTGATGAGTAGTAAGATGTCCTAGCTTTACGGAGGGCTTTTTTATAGAGCAACAGACTCTTTTTCCAGGTTAAGTGAAGATCTTCTAAATTAGTGAGACGCCATTTCCTCTCCAACTTACGGGTTATCTGCTTTAAGCTGCGAGTTTGTGAGTTATACCACGGAGTCAGGCACTTCTGATTTAAAGCTCTCTTTTTCAGAGGAGCTACAGCATCCAAAGTTGTCTTCAATGAGGATGTAAAACTATTGACGAGATACTCTATCTCACTTACAGAGTTTAGGTAGCTACTCTGCACTGTGTTGGTATACGGCATTAGAGAACATAAAGAAGGAATCATATCCTTAAACCTAGTTACAGCGCTTTCTGAAAGACTTCTAGTGTAATGAAACTTATTCCCCATTGCTGGGCAGTACATCAGAGTAAATGTAAATGTTATTAAGAAATGATCAGACAGAAGGGAGTTTTCAGGGAATACTGTTAAGTCTTCACTTTCCATACCATAAGTCAAAACAAGATCTAAGAAATTATTAAAGTGGTGGGTGGACTCATTTACATTTTGAGCAAAGCCAATTGAGTCTAATAATAGATTAAATGTAGTGTTGAGGCTGTCATTCTCAGCATCTATGTGGATGTTAAAATCGCCCACTATAATTATCTTATCTGAGCTAAGCACTAAGTCAGACAAAAGGTCTGAAAATTCACAGAGAAACTCACAGTAACGACCAGGTGGACGATAGATAATAACAAATAAAACTGGTTTTTGGGACTTCCAATTTGGATGGACAAGACTAAGAGTCCAGCTTTCAAATGAATTAAAGCTCTGTCTGGGTTTTTGATTAATTAATAAGCTGGAATGGAAGATTGCTGATAATCCTCCGCCTCGGCCCGTGCTACGAGCATTCTGGCAGTTAGTGCGACTCGGGGGTGTTGACTCATTTAAACTAACATATTCATCCTGCTGTAACCAGGTTTCTGTAAGGCAGAATAAATCAATATGTTGATCAATTATTATATCATTTACTAACAGGGACTTAGAAGAGAGAGACCTAATGTTTAATAGACCACATTTAACTGTTTTAGTCTGTGGTGCAGTTGAAGGTGCTATATTAATTTTTCTTTTTGAATTTTTATGCTTAAATAGATTTTTACTGGTTGTTGGTGGTCTGGGAGCAGGCACCGTCTCTACGGGGATAGGGTAATGAGGGGATGGCAGGGGGAGAGAAGCTGCAGAGAGGTGTGTAAGACTACAACTCTTCTTCCTGGTCCCAACCCTGGATAGTCACGGTTTGGAGGATTTAAGAAAATTGGCCAGATTTCTAGAAATGAGAGCTGCTCCATCCAAAGTGGGATGGATGCCGTCTCTCCTAACAAGACCAGATTTTCCCCAGAAGCTTTGCCAATTATCTATGAAGCCCATCTCATTTTTTGGACACCACTCAGACAGCCAGCAATTCAAGGAGAACATGCGGCTAAACATGTCACTCCCGGTCCGATTGGGGAGGGGCCCAGAGAAACCTACAGAGTCCGACATTGTTTTTGCAAAGTTACACACCGATTCAATGTTAATTTTAGTGACCTCCGATTGGCGTAACCGGGTGTCATTACTGCCGACGTGAATTACAATCTTACCAAATTTACGCTTAGCCTTAGCCAGCAGTTTCAAATTTCCTTCAATGTCACCTGCTCTGGCCCCCGGAAGACAATTGACTATGGTTGCTAGTGTCGCCAACTTCACATTTCTCAAAACAGAGTCGCCAATAACCAGAGTTTGATCCTCGGCGGGTGTGTCGTCGAGTGGGGAAAATGGTTAGAAATGTGAACGGGTTGGCGGTGTACACGGGGCTTCTGTTTAGAACTACGCTTCCTCCTCACAGTCACCCAGTCGGCCTGCTTTCCCGGCTGCTCGGGATCTGCCAGAGGGAAACTAACGGCGGCTAAGCTACCTTGGTCCGCACCGACTACAGGGGCCTGGCTAGCTGTAGAATTTTCCACGGTGCGGAGCCGAGTCTCCAATTCGCTCAGCCTGGCCTCCAAAGCTATGAATAAACTACACTTATTACAAGTACCATTACTGCTAAAGGAGGCTGAGGAATAACTGAACATTTCACACCCAGAGCAGAAAAGTGCAGGAGAGACAGGACAAGCCGCCATGCTAAACCGGCTAAGAGCTAGTAGCTGCGCTAAGCTAGCGGATTCCTAAAAACACACAAAGTGAATAATGTGTAAATAATTTGAATATAAATGAAAATAAATTGAAACTGAAATTGCAGCTGGAGCATGTGTAACCATGTTGTGCAGCTACTGTGGAAAAAAAAAAAATACATGCCACTGTCATGACTGCATGTGGCGTGGCACAGAACGTGGTAGGACACACTATGCAGACTCGCAGGCTGAAGCGTGGAGGTAAAAAATGAGCTTTATCAAGAAACAGGCAATGGTCCGGTACACAAAAGGCAGTCAGCGGTGCGGCAGTACAGACAAGCAAGAGGCAGATTCGTAGTTCAGTACACAAGCAGGGGTCAGGTTCACGGTTTGGCGGAGATCGAGTCAACCAAGCAAGGTCCAAAACAAAGCAAACAGACTATGACAAAGAAGTCGAGAATGTGACACACGATCGACAAACTAGCAGGGAAGTGAGGGACTGTGAGAGCTTAAATACAAGGGGAGTAATCAGGGCGTGATGTAAAACAGGTGTGGGGAAGGTTCAGGAAGGGGAGTGGCCAGACAAGACAGGTGGGTGTGACAGACAAAACAACTCAGTGCCAGAGACACACCCACAACCAACAGAGACAAAAAGAACTGAATACCACAAACTGATGTGCTCATGTGACAGGACCCAGAAAATAAAAGGCAGAGACTTAACTAAGGTAGAACTCACCAAGTGGACATACAAGAGTAACAAATACAACCTATGATCAAACAAACAGATACATGTAATACTAACAATCTAGTGATGAACAGAACAGATGACTACGGAATAAAAGGTGATACAATAACCGATAAAGTGGCAAGTAGACTAATGACTATCTAGAAAAAAGATGATTAACAGAGAATGAAATACACAACCAAAGGAACATAACCAGGAGAAAACACAAGATAATCAATAACCAAAACCAGGGACTACAGCATAATACACTAAATGTGATAAAACTAAACTGAGACCTAAGTAACTAAAGGAACCATGAGTGAAAGAATACAAATGCACAACAGCACCTGGGACGAAAGGCAGGGACCTGACTAAAAAACTAGGAGTACCAAGTGGCACACTATGTAGCAACCCAAAGGACGACAAACCACCAGGGGACCGGTCCGGAGGCCGATGTTGGGACATGAGGAAGTCCGGAGGGCGGCCACTAGGCCCAGCAGAGGGTGAGGGGACAACAAAGGACCGGCCATCAGAGCGGTCAGGAAACACAGTAGGGTCCGGGGGAGAATGAGGACTAAGCTCAGGACAGGCAACTGAGATCTGACGGGCAACAGCTTTACAAGACTGGCGGTAGGTGATAGGGCGAGAGGGTTGACGAAGGGGATGAAAAACCGACCACACCTGTTGCAGACCAAAACACCCCAAAACACCCAGGAAGCAGAGATGTGACACAAATGACAGATCATAGTGTGAATATGGACCGGAAGCAACTAGAGAATAAGGACCCAAAACATAACTCACGCCAGAAACCAAAAAAACAAAACAAAAAAAAAAAAACTGAAGAGGAAGACAGGGGCGGAAGTACCAGAAGAGGGAACAAAAATGAACAAACCAACAGCAACATTGCTAGGGCCACGTGAGACAAATGCACTAATATATGGAACGCAGAATTTAACCAAAAGAGAACCACCTAAGGCAAAGAAGCGTTTACTGAAAGAACACGAAAAATGTAAAAACCAAGGAACTGTAACAGTGTGAGTCTAAACAGAATCAATTAAACTGGCAAGAACCTTGCATGGGGCCCATAATCGTTCTCGGGACAAACACAAGAGGTGGGAAATCCAGCAGGACCAACTTGGGGGAAAACCAGAAATGGATAGATCAGAAACAGAACCGTGTGAAGGACAAACCATACTTTGACCTGAGACAAGAATCTTTTTGATTGGAAACCATAAAAAATAACAAAAATGTCGAAATGACCACAAGAGACCAAATAAACCAGAAAAAATGCTATGGGGAGAAGGAAAACACCGCTGGATAAAGGAGCTCAAGGAACTGTGGGGCCACCCAAGCGAACACAGAAGTCTCTTCCACCCAGGCAACATGAACCATAACCCTGGAGAGGCATCCACTAAACCACACTGTTGGCAATTGACCTGTTTTGCACACACACACAAGTTAAGGGGGTTAGAGAAAAAACAAATAAACTTTAGACACAAAATACTGGAGATGATTGTCAAGAACTGTGTACATAAAGTATGTGGAAACTTTACCAGACCAGGAAGTGTGGCAAAAAACTTCTGACTTAATGGATTATTCAGATGAAAAAAAAAAAGAAAAGCAGCAGTGTGAATAACAACAAAGGAAGGCTAACTGTTTTGTTGATTGCATCTCAGGAAGTCATCTTCAAGGATGTCGCTGATGACTGGGCGGGCGAAGATGACTCTGAAGACGTGGGCATGGCAGAAAATCCCGGTGACGTCAGCATTGACGCAATCGTGGGAGGGGCAGGAGAGCCAGATGACTCGAGCTGCATTGAAGGCAGAGCAGGCGCTGTGGGCATGGCTGGAAATCCCGGTGACGTCAGCATCGACGCAATCGTGGGAGGGGCAGGAGATCCGGATAACTCAAGCTGCATTGAAGGCAGAGCAGGCGCTGTGGGCATGGCTAGGAATGACGGCCTCACAACGGGCTGAGCAAGCTGTAGCGATGACGTCATTGGGGTTGGAGAACCTTGAGCCGCCTCTGACGTGTGCGCCGAGGCTGGCTCAGCGGGCACGGTCGTCGACATCGTACTCACTGAAGCCTTGGCTGGAGGGACTGAGGAAGACGATGTGGTTTGAATGAGCGGCGCGAGCGTTTCTGCCGTCGCAGCAGCTGTCGGGGCTGATTCACTGAGCTCGTGCGCTGCGTATTGGCGCAGCGACATGGAAATACCTGTTGACTTGATGGTCAATGATGATGCCGGTAGCGGCACTGAGGATTCTGAGAACTTTTCCCCCTTCAAGGGATCAGGCAACATTGGAGCTGCAACTTCTTGGGGAGCAGAGCTTGTCGGAGCCCGGGGCTGCAGCTGGTGCATGTGCAGCTTGCGTGGGGCTGGGACTGGAGGAAGCAGAGCTGATGTCAGCATGGAACTCGGCGGTAGAGTCTGTTCTCGTGTCCTGGGCTGCTCTGCCGGTTCTCGTGCAACCGTGGAACCGGGACTGGAGGAGACAACGCAGGAGTCACTGCGGGATGCTGCCGAGAAGCTGGAAGAAAATGAGCGGGTGCTATTGCGGCGTCGGACAGCGTGATGGTGAGTGGTTCGTCGGTGCATAGGTTGTAGATGTCAGATTCAAAAAGAAAGTCCATGGGGTCTTCAATATATGCAGGAACTCGACCTTGCTTAAACAATGTTTTAATATGTGTCAGTTCTGGGTATGCAGACATGATCTCAGGCTCCGCCAGCAGGATCTGATCTAAAGCAGAAAAACTATGTTTCTTGTCCCGCTGACTGGTGCTGTGCTGATAGTCAAAAAATAGATCTTGGATCTTGAAAAAGACATTAGCCGTGACGTGAAGGACTGACCCATCTGCCTCACATGATTCCTCCTCATCCATGTCTGACCACTCAGAATCGCTGTCGGCAGGTGCGGAGCTGGATGGAAGATGGAGCTCTGGCTGCTTCACCCAGGCGGGGAGTTTCCTTGCAGCAAATAATTCATCCAGATCTAGTAAATCAGGGAACAGTTTGAAAAGCCATGGATTTGACTCAATAAGCTGCCAAGCTTGATCTAAATAATCAAACTTGTCTCTTGGGGTGATGGAATCACGGAAACAGATGAAAAAGAAGGAGAGGTCAGAAAAAATCTCCTTGATGGCGGTCAGGTTCTGGTCCAAGCCCGCGGTACCCTGGTAATGGCTAGTTTGTTCTGTCATGACTGCATGACTGCATGTGGAGTGGCACAGAAAGTGGTAGGACACACTATGCAGACTCGCAGGCTGAAGCGTGGAGGTAAAAAATGAGCTTTATCAAGAAACAGGCAATGGTCCGGTACACAAAAGGCAGTCAGCGGTGCAGACAAGCGAGAGGCAGATGTGTAGTTCAGTACACAAGCAGGGGTCAGGTTCACGGTGTGGCGGAGATCGAGTCAACCAAGCAAGGTCAAACGACAGACTGTGACAAAGAAGGCGAGGATGTGACACACGATCAACAAACTAGCAGGGAAGTGAGGGACTGTGAGAGCTTAAATACAAGGGGAGTAATCAGGGCGTGATGTAAAACAGGTGTGGGGAAGGTTCAGGAAGGGGAGTGGCCAGACAAGACAGGTGGGTGTGACAGACAAAATAACACAGTGCCAGAGACACACCCACAACCAACAGAGACAAAAAGAACTGAATACCACAAACTGATGTGCTCATGTGACAGGACCCAGAAATTAAAAGGCAGAGACTTAACTAAGGTAGAACTCACCAAGTGGACATACAAGAGTAACAAATACAACCTATGATCAAACAAACAGATACGTGTAATACTAACAATCTAGTTATGAACAGAACAGATGACTACAGAATAAAAGGTGATACAATAACTGATAAAGTGGCAAGCAGACTAATGACCAACTAGAAAAAAAGATGATTAACAGAGAATGAAATACACAACCAAAGGAACATAACCAGGAGAAAACACAAGATAATCAATAACCAAAACCAGGGACTAAAGCATAATACAACTAAATGTGCTAAAACTAAACTGAGACCTAAGTAACTAAAGGAACCATGAATGAAAGAATACAAATGCACAACAATGAGCAATACAAAAAAACAAACTACAAATTGGACAAGAACAAAGACAAAACTAAATACATGGCAACAAGGTGATACAAACAAAATAAATGAAACAAAACTAATCTTAAACAGAGCATAACAAGATGAGAAGACACAAGAGATAAACAGAAACCACAGACAGAATAATCAAAACCAGCAGTGAGGCAAAATGAGGAAGACATAACCAGGGCCCTGAATGGGCCAAATCCTGACAGCCACCCACAGGATTCGAACCTGCAATTTACAAAAGCTCTGATTTCCAGCCAGAAACTTTACCACTGCACTACCATCACTGTTCTGTAAATGGCGTGGAAAAATGCTTGAAATCAACAAGGACATAAACGGATTTTTTTAAAAAAAGAGAAAAAAGTGCCATGATAACTGAACAAACGGTATATGTTACAGTGTATTTCTGCTGATACGTGACTATAAGTAGTGTGTTGTTGGCTTGTCATATAGTCTTGCAGCGTGCCGCTCACACTACATGTGTGTCCTGGCAGACAGACATGACAGTCTGATCTCCTGCTGCATGTCCACATGAACTGATGGTCCATTTCAGCTGGGACAGTTGTCAATGTGCGCGCTCTCCAGCTGGTTGCAAAAGCAATATATATTTTTATGTAGTTCCACGTGAGGACAGTAAGCACACACACACACGCGTGTCTGTCAAAACACAGTACGTGTTCTGCAGCTGTGACATACAGGACCAGAGACAGTCAGTCACGCCTCCGTCCATTCACTGCACAGACCAAAGTGTCACTCTGTGATCAGATGAGAGGCACCTCACCTGCGGGGAGGGGGGAGGTGCGCGAACCACATGCACACATGTTGTGGGCGGAGCCGACACTCTGGCATGCCACGTGTACTTGGCAACTACACAGTTGTGGGGGCACAAATTTCACCGCCAGCTTGACAGTGATTGTCTGGTGACTGTTTTCATGCTAATAGCACGAATGGCAACACATTTTCTAAGTGCCAAGCGAGGTGTTTCGGATGTTCGTGTGTGTCACCTGGAATTTTGGCTACACCTGCCACGAGAGGGATTGAATGGGATCTCACAGGGCACTCTCTGTCTTTCAGCCGCTGGTGTGTGCAAATAGTTGTAGCAACAGGTGTACGAGGTGTTGGAGGCAGCTACGATTTCACACCTTTTGCATACGATTTCTGCTTCATGTGCAATTCATGTGCAATTCGACCACATTCGTACTATGTGTGAAGGGTCCCTTAAGGATGCAGTAAGTCTGATTAAGTAAAGATCTTGTTCTGACTTATGGTATGGAAATTGAAGACCTAACAGTATTCCCTGAAAACCCCCTTCTGTCTGATCATTTCTTAATAACATTTACATTTACTTTAATGGACTACCCAGCAGTGGGGAATAAGTTTCATTACAGTAGAAGTCTTTCGGAAAGCGTTGGAACTAGGTTTAAGGATATGATCCCTTCTTTGTTATGTTCTCCAGTGCCATATACCAACACAGTGCAGAGTAGCTACCTAAACTCTGTAAGTGAGATAGATTATTTCACCAATAGTTTTACATCCTCATTGAGCACAACTTTGGATGCTGTAGCTCCTCTGAAAAAGAGAGCCTTAAATCAGAAGTGCCTGACTTCGTGGTATAACTCACAAACTCGCAGCTTAAAGCAGATGACCTGTAAGGTGGAGAGGAAATGGCGTCTCACTAATTTAGAAGATCTTCACTTAGCCTGGAAAAAGAGTCTGTTGCTCTATAAAAAAAAACCTCCGTAAAGCTAGGACATCTTACTACTCATCACTAATTGAAGCAAATAAGAACAACCCCAGGTTTCTTTTCAGCACTGTAGCCAGGCTGACAAAGAGTCAGAGCTCTATTGAGCCGAGTATTCCATTAACTTTAACTAGTAATGACTTCATGACTTTCTTTGCTAATAAAATTTTAACTATTAGAGAAAAAATTACTCATAACCATCCCAAACACATATCGTTATCTTTGGCTGCTTTCAGTAATGCTGGTATTTGGTTAGACTCTTTCTTTCCGATTGTTCTGTCTGAGTTATTTTCACTAGTTACTTCCTCCAAACCATCAACATGTCTATTAGACCCCATTCCTACCAGGCTGCTCAAGGAAGCCCTACCATTAATTAATGCTTTCGATCTTAAATATGATCAATCTATCTTTATTAGTTGGCTATGTACCACAGGCTTTTAAGGTGGCAGTAATTAAACCATTACTTAAAAAGCCATAACTTGACCCAGCTATCTTAGCTAATTATAGGCCAATCTCCAACCTTCCTTTTCTCTCAAAAATTCTTGAAAGGGTAGTTGTAAAACAGCTAACTGATCATCTGCAGAGGAATGGTCTATTTGAAGAGTTTCAGTCAGGGTTTAGAATTCATCATAGTACAGAAACAGCATTAGTGAAGGTTACAAATGATCTTCTTATGGCCTCAGACAGTGGACTCATCTCTGTGCTTGTCCTGTTAGACATCAGTGCTGCTTTTGATACTGTTGACTATAAACTTTTATTATAGAGATTAGAGCATGCCATAGGTATTAAAGGCACTGCGCTGCAGTGGTTTGAATCATATTTATCTAATAGATTACAATTTGTTCATGTAAATGGGGAGTCTTCTTCACAGACTAAGGTTAATTATGGAGTTCCACAAGGTTCTGTGCTAGGACCAATTTTATTCACTTTATACATGCTTCCCTTAGGCAGTATTATTAGAAAGCATTGCTTAAATTTTCATTGTTATGCAGATGATACCCAGCTTTATCTATCCATGAAGCCAGAGGACACACACCAATTAGTTAAACTGCAGCAATGTCTTACAGACAAAGACATGGATGACCTCTAATTTCCTGCTTTTAAATTCAGATAAAACTGAAGTTATTGTACTTGGCCCCACAAATCTTAGAAACATGGTGTCTAACCAGATCCTTACTCTGGATGGCATTACCCTGACCTCTAGTAATACTGTGAGAAATCTTGGAGTCATTTTTGATCAGGATATGTCCTTCATATTAAGGAAATATGTAGGACTTTTTGCATTTGCGCAGTATCTCTAAAATTAGAAAGGTCTTGTCTCAGAGTGATGCTGAAAAACTAATTCATGCATTTATTTCCTCTAGGCTGGACTATTGTAATTCATTATTATCAGGTTGTCCTAAAAGTTCCCTGAAAAGCCTTCAGTTAATTCAAAATGCTGCAGCTAGAGTACTGACGGGGACTAGAAGGAGAGAGCATATTTCATCCATATTGGCCTCTCTTCATTGACTTCCTGTTAATTCTAGAATAGAATTTAAAATTCTTCTTCTTACTTATAAGGTTTTGAATAATCAGGTCCCATCTTATCTTAGGGACCTCATAGTACCATATCACCCCAATAGAGCTCTTCGCTCTCAGACTGCAGGCTTACTTGTAGTTCCTAGGGTTTTTAAGAGTAGAATGGGAGGCAGAGCCTTCAGCTTTCAGGCTCCTCTCCTGTGGAACCAGCTCCCAATTCGGATCAGGGAGACAGACACCCTCTCTACTTTTAAGATTAGGCTTAAAACTTTCCTTTTTGCTAAAGCTTATAGTTAGGGCTGGATCAGGTGACCCTGAACCATCCCTTAGTTATGCTGCTATAGATTTAGACTGCTGGGGGGTTCCCATGATGCACTGAGTGTTTCTTTCTCTTTTTGCTCTGTATGCAACACTCTGCATTTAATCATTAGTGACTGATCTCTGCTCTCTTCCACAGCATGTCTTTTTCCTGATTCTCTCCCCTCAGCCCCAACCAGTCCCAGCAGAAGACTGCCCCTCCCTGAGTCTGGTTCTGCTGGAGGTTTCTTCCTGTTAAAAGGGAGTTTTTCCTTCCCACTGTCGCCAAGTGCTTGCTCACAGGGGATAGTTTTGACCGTTGGGGTTTTTCTGTAATTATTGTATGGCTTTTGCCTTATAATATAAAGCGCCTTGAGGCAACTGTTTGTTGTGATTTGGCGCTATATAAATAAAATTGATTTGATATGATTTGATTTAAAGAATGGATTCTCATCAGCTAATAATCAAGGATAAGGGTTGATACAAGATCACACAATGTGGTATAATTACAGCTGCTCATCCTGTCAAAAGTAATGACCATGCTTCATCAGGCTCAGGAAGTCATCTAAACAGCTTTATCTATGAAAATAATATATTGTCTGCTTTTCTACATGTCACCATGTGTATATGTTATAGATTGCATGTCATGTTGTTGAACTCTATGCCTCAAATAGAGCTTCTGTATTGAGGCCACTCTGTCCTGTGATGCTCCTCCGGTGCCACCAGCATGCAGCTTGTGTTGTATGTGTTATACAAGGGATTAATTATTCAAGGGAAGAAAACACATGTGAGAAAGCAAACTGTCAACAGTGCACCCTGGTTTGTAATCACTCTGCTCACTTGTTTCCTCCATTGTGATGACCGGATTCATCTCACACTCAGGACGGCTGTTCATACAGTGTTACAATTTTTATAAACAATTTGTCTCACCCAGTATTATTTTTGTGTAGTCTATAGTGTGTATGTGTCTGTATGCTTTCCCTTGAGTGGGGGTTGTTTGCCCTCCTTTTGTCCCGACAGGAGGCGGCCCTTCCTTGGGGAACCAAGGATAATAAAGTCCTCATGCCGGCCTCTTCTGAATCTTCTCTGTTCTCTCACGACGTCCTGGGTGAATTAAGCCTTAAATTAGGATGTTCTCAGGTCGAAACAGGCCGACAACGGCGCCTGGAAGCGCTGCACGATGCCCCGCTGCGTGGGAAGTCCTTACACCGACAGAAACACCCCATAATCTCTCATCAGCCGTTAAACTTTTCACCAAAAACCAGCTTAATTTCTCGAATAGTGTCCACTCGGATATCCCTCACTGGTCCAGAAAAAATTTTGATAAAGCAACGCGCGCCGTCTCGAGCAGCGTGTGAAACAAAGGAATTCAGCCGAGAGGGCGGGACCAGATCTCACTCAAGGCCTGCCCACAGGGAAATGACATCACCGACACGCGTGAAAAAACTCACGCATGCGCACGAGGGTTCAAGCATGATTGGTGTAATCGCACGTCATTCAAATCCATATAGTTAAAAAAAAATAAAAGGGTCGGTTTATTATCTAATAGACCTCATATATGGATTTGATTCATATGTTTTTACGTCAGACAAGCTTGAACCCTCGTGCGCATGCGTGAGTTTTTCCACGCCTGTCGGTGACGTCATTCGCCTGTGAGCACGCCTTGTGGAAGGAGTGGTCCCGCCCCCCTCGTCGGATTTTCATTCTCAGCAAACAGCTGAGCTGCTGCCGCTTTGTTCCATGAAATTTTTTTCAGGAGCTCTGCCAGACAACCAGCTGGAAACCATTTCGAAGATTCGGTTGTTTTTTGGTGAAAATTTTACGGGCTTCACAGAGATTAAGGACTGTTACTACAGCTTTAAGGACGGCCCACAATGGTGCATGGCGCGCCGCACTCCGAGCTGCGACGACGAGGCAGAAAACGCCAGATCATTTCTAAGCTGATTGCTCTGTGGATACGAGACCGTCGTGTGCACTTTCTCTGGTTATCACAAGAGCTGGACATCAGCCATTTTCCGGTAGATTTCACTTTTAACAAGAGACTTTGTCATGGAAAGCTGCGCGGAGGCTTCGTGCGTAACGACCGATTCACTGTTTGAGCAAGACAAAGGAACACCTCCGTTTTGGCATGTCATGGGACAAGTTAGGACATGCCTATCTCGGCTTTCAATGCTTATCAGTCCAGTAAGTATCAGAGAAATTGTGGAGAGCTGGGCATGTCCTAACTTGTCCCATGACATGCCAAAACGGAGGTGTTCCTTTGTCTCGCTCAAACAGCGAATCGGTCGTCGCAGCTCGGTGTGCGGCGCGCCGAGCGTCCTTAAAGCCATCCTTAAAGCTGTAGTAACAGTCCTTATTCTCTGTGAAGCCCGTAAAATTTTCACCGAAAGCCAGATAAATTTTTCAAATGGTTTCCAGGTGCCTGTCTCTAACAGCTTCTGAAAAAATTCTGATGGAAAAAAATTCCAAATCATTCCGCCATTTCCAGACAATGAAAATCCGACGAGGGGGCAGGACCACTCCTTCCACAAGGCGTGCTCACAGGCGAATGATGTGACCAACAGGCGTGGAAAAACTCACACATGCGCACGAGGGTTCAAGCTTGTCTGACGTAAAAACATATGAATGAAATCCATATAGTTTTTGAAAAAAATAAAAAGGTACGATACTTTATTGACAGACCTCGTATGTGGACTCCCAGGAAACAGAAGTCCACACAGGTCCCCCCAATGATAATGGGCTGAATGTCTGTTTTGTTTCTCATGAAGTCCATGATTAACTCATTGGTTTTGGATGTGTTCAGGCGCAGGTTAGTTTCTCTACACCACACAGTCAGCTGTCCCCCCTCATCCTGATAAGCGGACTTATCTCCTCCAGTGATACAGCCTACCACTGTGGTGTCATCTGTATACTTAATGAAGGGGTTGCTGGTGTGGATAGGGTGGGCATCAGAGGTGTAGATGGTGAAGATCAGTGGGCTCAGCAAGCAGCCTTGAGGGGAAGCGGGAGCTGAGTGTGAGAGCAGTGAATATGTGGTGGCCAATTCTGACTGTGGGAGTGATTTGACAGAAAATCCTTAATCCAAAGACATATGGAATGAGGTAGACTGAGGTTCAGCAGTTTCAGGAGGATGGTGTTGAATTCTCAACTATAATCTACGAAGAGAAGAGGGACCTAGTTACCATGTTGCTTCAGGTGTGTCAGCGTGGTGTAGAGGGCGGCAGTCACGGCAACCTCTGTTGTATTGTTGGACTTGTAAGCGATTTTTTTATGTTGATTTACTGTTTTAATGTATTTATGAATTGTTTAGGTTCGTGTTATCATATACACACTATGATTATTATTTTTTTAATATTATTGTTATTATTATTATCACACAATGGAAATGGTAAATGGACTGCATTTATATAGCGCTTTTCCATCTGCATCAGACGCTTTACAAATAATGCCTCACATTCACTCCGATGTGAGGCTGCTGCCATGCAAGGTACTCACTACACACTGGGAGCAACTGGGATTAAAGACCTTGCCCAAAGGGCCCTTAGTGATTTTCCAGTCAGGCTGGGTTTTGAACCGAGGATCCTCTAGTCTCAAGTCCAATGCTTTAACCACTAGATCATCACCTCCCCTAATAGAAATAAGTGTTTTCACTTTCTTGTGTCAACCATGTAATTTTCACGTATTTACAATTATATTATGTATTTACATTGAACTTACTAAATAAAATCACGCACGCATGATTTTAATATATTAATAATTTACCGCACCTTGCTGGAATGGCATGAGAGTCCAGAATGTAATTATCAATGTCCACTGTTCAGTCTTGTCAGTTAATATCTGTAGTTTCTCCAAAAATATTAGTCCTATCAATGTTCCATTTTGGCGGCGTTTATCCTTGACCCAAAATACATAATAAGCATACCAAATGGTAAATGTCAGCTCTCCCCTGTTTCTCTGTGATCAAAGCCATACACACATACATACGCACACAAGCACATAGAGGCCACTTGGCTATTATAATATAGATTTGATTGTAGCTGGACTGTTGTCCAGCACATCACCCCAGGCTTCACTGCCTCTGTTTGTTTGGCTGTGTTGAATCTAACTTTTATTTTAGTCTGCATGGCTAAGAGCTTTGTTGCCATCAAATTCTCATTTGTGCTGCTGACTAAGATACACAGTGGCGGTGGTGAAGATATGTGCTAAATGAGGCTATCTAAATGATTTAGTAGACAAGGTGTATCTTGCGATGGACTGAAGGTTAAAGCAGTACTTGAGTAGACCATCGACTGAGCCACTGGCTCAGTGTACAGTGTTCCCACATGATTTTGTGAGACAAAGATGAAGAGTGGACTTCAGATCTCCTGGAGGGACAGAGGGTATTCTTCCCTGGGAAAAATCTTTTGTACATTTTGAAGTTAAATACATTAATCTGGTGCATTTTGAACACAAAGTTAAGAGGACACTCTTAACAACTATGGTGTACTTTGTTCTCCTGTAAACAATATTCAACAGGAGACTGTATAGTCTTGTTTGAACCCTCTGTGATATCGTGGGATTTGCCCTGCATTTAATATATACACAGTATATACACACTTCACATGGATAAATGGTGTACTGTTTTGTTTTCGGCTGCAATCACTGAAGCAGTTGCGTAAAGGTTTTTTTTTTGGGGGTTCTCGGTGGAGAAGAAAATGCAAGGAGGTGGGAGACGTCATGTCGGTAAGTGTTAGCCTACACAGCTAAACAGAGTAGCTCCGTTCTCTCACCTGCAAAACTACACGTTTGTGCTCTGAGTCATAAACAAACTGCAACACATGTCCACTTTCCCACTGCATCATCACTTTTTCTTTGCATTTTCACTTTGTTTACTTGTAATTTGCCCAAAACGCCATTGAGAATGCCATGATTTGTACCCTGGAAGTAGAGAAATTACGTCATATGCATCATATTTTACCCCTTTAGCGCCCACCCTCAAACGAGACTGCACTGCCCTATAGTAAAGGGACTGCATTTCTATAACATGTTTCCACCTGATGGAGATGCTCAACACTCTTTACAATGATGCCTTGCATTCACCAATTCACGCACACACTCATACCCTGATGTCAGCATATAAAGTGCACAACTGAACACTGGGAGCAGCTTGGGGATTAAGGACATTGCCCAAAGGCCATTAGTGGTTTTACAGTTTGACTGAGATTTGAACCAAGGATCCTCTGGTTTTTAACCTCTAAACCATTGCCATGGGCTCCTCCACAATATTGTGCTTGAGTCATAATTTAACCACAAACACCTTGGTTGTCAATGATCATCTACACTACATTCTACACTCCAATTCCAATTAAGGGTCACGAGAGGAGCTGGTGCCTATCGCCGCAGTCATCTGTCACACCCTGGACAGACAAACAGATGCACACTCTCACTTATGGTCAATTTAAAATTTCCAGTTCATCTAATCTGCATGTCTTTGAAAGTGGGAGGAAGCCAGAGCAACTGTAGGAAACCCACGCAAACACAAGGAGAACATGTAAAATCCACATAGAAAGGATAAGATGGGAAGTGAACACAGGACCTTCTTGCTGTGAGGAAAAAGAGCTAAACACTAATCCACCATACCGTCAATTGCACAGTTAATAGGGAATAATAGCCTTACTGTTAAACAACTGGTGATTGCAACATACAAAAAGTTAGTACGAGATGAAAGTTTTTGCAATGTGCTTTTTAAAAAGCCCTTTCCACTTAATTTCTGTATCAGTTACTGCATCACATAGAAAGGCCGATAGAATTACCTGTGCTGTATAACAACAAAGATCTGAATTTGTTAAGCAAGCTGTGCAGGGTTTTTGGGTGACATCATGGTCAAAGTTGTAAATTTTCTCTTACCAATTTCATGGGTGACATCTTCCTGTGCCTGTCATCACATGCTTTATATTTTTCTTCCGTTAATTGAATCCTTACAGTCATCTGAAGAAGAGTGGACAGATAGCAGTTATAAATCAGCTGTCAGCAAAATCACAGCACATGTCAGACTGGTAAGATATGGTTAAGTACTTCGCCGGGTTCACTTTCAGCCTGCTGTAGCCACTTTTTTGACTTTCATGCAAAATTGGCTTTATAGTAAATATATTAAATTCCTTAGATTAATGTTGGGTGATGTGAGATCAGTTCTGAGAGCAAAATTGTTGTAATTGACTAACTCAAACACAGTATACAGTTTAAAGTAGTTTTTGTTTTATAGTACAGAGCTGGTGACCCACTGGACGTGGTCATCTAGACAGGTTATGGTGAAGCACACTATGTTTGGGGCACCTTTTCTAGCTTTGTTCAGGGTGAACAGAGCAGGGCCTAAACAGGGCTGCTAAGCAGCAGATGCAGCTGCTAAAAAATCCACCTGCTTCTTCCAAGGACAACTGAATCACACATCGGCCTCTTCTGTGCTTGGTCAAAGCTAAGAGCTTCCAGATTCACAATCTTGCCACATCACTCTTTGTCAATCACCAGAGGACTTGTGGGTGTGCAGTGTAGCATAGATCTTGAGCTGGAGATGCCTGTGCATGGGTGTGTTTAACTTGGGAATGTTGTTGCACATTATGTGGCCCTGCTATAAACTGGTTTCTTGTCCAGGGTGTGCCCTGTCCCCCATGACTCGAGTAAGCAGGTACAGAAAATGAATGAAAGAATATTGTTGCATGGTGACAAATACACGGTCCTGGACAGATCCTTTGTTTGGGATTTTCCCAACCATCAGAGCAGAGAATCAGGGTCTGAGGACCTGCTGCAGCCTTCATCCACTTTCACAACCATTAGGTTGAAAGCCATCACCTCCTCCACCTGATCTACCCTTGAGGACTTCTTGTTTCACCAGAAATGGGGGTTAGCAGTCTTGTGTCCAAGGTTCCTGTTGGGTCTTCATGGCTACTGTAGCAGTTACAGTGCAAAAAAGGTCCCCAGTATATTTTTTTCACCCCAACAGGTAATCACACACTTAACCTGTTACCCAGATGTGTGTGTGGATGGGAAGCATCGGTGGACAGCCATTTTCAGATCTCTCCAGAGATGTTCAATTGGATTCAGGTCTGGGCTCTGGCTGGGCCACTTAAGTACATTCACAGAGTTGACCTGAAGCCACTCCTTTGATATCTTGGCTGTGTGCTTAGGGTGATTGTCCTGCTGAAAGATGAATCGTCACCCCAGTCTGAGGTCCAGAGCGCTCTGGAGCAGGTTTTCATCCAGGATGTCTCTGTGCATTGCTGTATTCATCTTTCCCTCAATCCTCACTAGTTCCCGCCACTGAAAAACATTCCCACAGCATGATGCTGCCGCCACAATGCTTCACTGTAGGGATGGTGCCTGGTTTCCTTCAAACATGACACCTGGCATTCAAACCATAGAGTTCAATCTTTGACTCATCAGACCAGAGAATTTTGTTTCTCATGGTCTGAGAGTCCTTCAGGTGCCTTTTGCAAACTCCAGGTGGGCTTCCATGTACCTTTTACTAAGGAGTATCTTCTGTCTGGCCACTCTACCATGCAGGCCTGATTGGTGGAGTGTTACAGAGATGGTTATCCATCTGGAAGGTTCTCGTCTCTACACAAAAGAATGCTGGAGCTCTGACAGAGTGACCATCGGGTTCTTCGTCACTTCCCTGACAAAGGCTCTTCTCCCCTGATCGCTCAGTATGTTTTTAAACCTTTCCTCAGATTTGTCCCTCGAGACAATCCTGTCTCGGAGATCTACAGACAATTCCTTTGACTTCATGCTTCGTTTGCGCTCTGACATGCACTGTCAACTGTGTGGACTTATATGTAGACAGGTTGGTCCCTTTCCAAATTCTGTCAAATAAACTGAATATATCCCAGGTGGACTCTAATAAAGCTGTAGAAACATCTCAAGGATGATCAGTGAAAACAGGATACACCTGAACTAAATTTTGAGCTTTGTGGCAAAGGCTGTGAATACTTACGTACACGTGATTTCTTTGTTTGTTTTTTGTTAGTTTTTTGCAAATTTGCAAAAATTGAAAAAAAAAATCCCATTGCCATTATGGGGTATTGTGTGTTGAATTTTGAGGGAAAAAAAAAAATCAATTTCACCCATTTTGGAATAAGGCTATAACATAACAAAATGTGGAAGAAGTGCTGTGAATACTTTCTGAATGCACTGAATTCATGTCAATGAGTTTTGTAAACATCAGTGCCAGGCCAGAAACCTGCAGCCAGTCTATTCTGTGTCAGCCTGACCCTGTCAGATCTCAGAAGCTAAGCAGTGCAGAACCTGATTAGTGCTTGGATGGGAGACCTCCTCGGAACACCAGCTGCTGTGTTTCTCCAGGTAAAACTGGAGTTGCGTCAGGAAGGGCATCCGGCATAAAACTTGTGCCAAATACCAATGTGGATCTGGCTGTATTTATTGTGGTAACCCCTAATGTTTTGGGTCACCACATATGGTAGCAGCTGAATGGACAACAACAACAACAACAGTGCCAGGTCAGAAACCTATTTTTTTTATCACTACAAAGACAAATAACGCCAAATATCAGTATTCTGGAAATCAACGATTTCAGTGCATCCACAGCTCTCGGATCAGATGTTGAGGTTGTTGTCAAACATGATGGATAAAGACAGCTCTGTTCATTTCTGCTATTGCTCTACTGTGCACGTAAGTGAAACGTGTTAATTGCATTTCTGAGAGAGGTCGCCTGTTAGTCCTTTACAATCATTAAACAGCCGATGGCCTCTTAAACATGTTGAAATGATTGAGTCATGTTTTTTCATTCAGGTTTTAATGTTCAAGAAGTAGGTTTTAAAATGAACAAATTCTTGGTTCAAATTAGAGAATTATACAAAATCTCTTATTCTGTGACAGACTGGTTGTCCTGTCCAAGGTTGTACCCCGCCTCATGCTCCATGACTGCTGGGATAGGCTCCAGCCCCGCTGTGACCCTTAAATTGACTGCATTTATATAACGCTTTTCCATCTGCACCAGACGCTCAAAGCACTTTCAGACGCTCAAAACGTTAATTACTACCATCATTGAAGTCACGGAAAAAATATATATGTATACTTTGTAGTGCAGCAATGAGTCATGCTTAATGATTTCATAAAGTGCCACTTTGACAAATTACACAGGTTACTCAGTTTATTTTCCTAAAATAAAATATTTCTGAATTGTTTTATAATGAGAGCAAGGGTTTTTGCTCACTGCTCTGCATTTCTGTGCGTGTCACATTTTTCCACATTTATGTGTGTGTTATCAAGATTTGATGTTTTTATTCAAAAACTTCTGTATGCAATTAACTGATTAATTTATCGCAAAGCTTGTAATTATTTTTTTAATTGCTGAATACACACAAACACAGTTAAATAAGGTCACATAAATGAAGACAATTGCTTTGTTTAATATAATCAGAACAAACAATCATATTCATTCATTAATTTACTTTCTATCATCACTTACTTCAATCAAGGGTCACAGTTTGGGGGAGGGGGGTGGAACCTATCACAGCAGACAAGGGGCATGAGGCAGGGCAGACCCTAGACAGGATGTCACTTTTTTCACACATACGAATAGGCAAAAATAAATATTCAGCTCTGAAATCTTTGTTTTTTTTACTCAACACCATCAAACATGGCATCGGGTATTGCAAAGGCTTTTCATCCATCTGTCTGTGCTCAGCATAAGTCCAGTCCTATTACTGCCAGGGTCTTGAAATTCACAGGGAGCTTTCTTGGGACACAGACCTTGGACAAGTTCAGAGATTGCTAACCTTGATGTATTTTAAGAGGTTTAAAAAGTCACATTCTGTTTCAATCTGATGTGTTTGTTTTTGGGTGATGTGTGTGACAACCAATCAGAGTAGAGCTGCACCATGACGTCAGTCACTGGTCACTCCAAAACTGCTTTACTGACTTGGTCGCGGCCACGCCACTGCCGGTTTACTTCTGCGTCAGGTCCGGCCTTGGTGTGAAACTCCGCGGCTCTCTGGGCGTTTTACCATGGAGATACATTGTGTATGTTTGAGTGGTCTTTGCTCTTGACTTTCAGATTTAAGTAATTATTTGTTTGAATTTCATTATATTTCTGTTGTTGGGACCTTAGAGTGTCTAACTATTCTGAGGGTTTGGTTAATATCGCTCGGGAGCGATATACAACCCCTGGCAAAAATTATGGAATCACCGGCCTCAGAGGATGTTCATTCAGTTGTTTAATTTTGTAGAAAAAAAGAAGATCACAGACATGACACAAAACTAAAGTAATTTCAAATGGCAACTTTCTGGCTTTAAGAAACACTATAAGAAATCAAGAAAAAAGATTGTGGCAGTCAGTAACGGTTACTTTTTTAGACCAAGCAGAGGAAAAAAATATGAAATCACTCAATTCTGAGGAAAAAATTATGGAATCACCCTGTAAATTTTCATCCCTCAAATTAACACCTGCATCAAATCAGATCTGCTCATTGACATTGACCCTATGTGTCTTTTTGCAAGGAATGTTTTTGCAGTTTTTGCTCTATGGCAAGATGCATTATCATCTTGAAAAATGATTTCATCATCCCCAAACATCCTTTCAATTGTACAAAATATCAACATAAACTTGTGCATTTATTGATGATTGTTGTGAAAGTGTCGTGACACGGACCCACAACGGGGGGCGTTAATGAACGGACAATGGATAAGCCAAAAGTAACAATTTAATGTTGTGAATCGCACAACGACGTACAGACAATAACAATATAGTAACTGTCAATCATACACCAGGTGACGTGTGGGCAGGCTCGACGATAGAAGACGCCTGGCGAGAGAAGAGCCGGATCCCCACACAGCTTCCACCACCAACGGAGCTGAAGAACACCGGAGCCGCCAAGCCCTGCGCCCCAGGTGGCCGCTGTCTTCAGCAGTCAGACCCGGTACTGCTGGCAGAAAACAGAGACAGTCCTGATGAGTGTGAGTTCGCACACTCAGTAATCCCACAGTCAGTGTTTAGTTAGGAGGGAGCACCTCCACCTCCAATCACACACTCGTGCAGCTCCTGTTTCACCACTTATCTGGTTTGGGGTGTGAGGCAAAGCCGTCGCAGATCACACCAAACGCCAATCCCACAGATAAGGACACACCAGGAAAACGGCTGCAAAGAAGTTCAGATTAATACTCAATGTTTTGAGTCAGCAGAGAAAATTACCTGAATGGTAGCTGATTTCTCGGCGAGGAGGTGGAGTTGCAGTCCGGCCTTTATGGTGATGGTGATGAGATGAATGAGTGACAGCTGGTGCTGAGGATGAGTGACAGCTGTCACTCCCAGTGGCTCCGGCGCCCTCTCGTGCTTGAAGCCCGCACTCCAAGCAGGGCGCCATCTGGTGGTGGTGGGCCAGCAGTACCTCCTCTTCAGCGGCCCACACAACAATGATGTAATGACAGCCATCTCCCCAGTGCCTTTACCTGACATGCAGCCCCATATCATCAATGACTGTGGAAATTTACATGTTCTCTTCAGGCAGTCATCTTTATAAATCTCACTGGAAAGGCACCAAACAAAGGTTCCAGCATCATCACCTTGCCCAATGCAGATTCGAGATTCATCACTGAATATGACTTTCATCCAGTCATCCACAGTCCACAATTGCTTTTCCTTAGCCCATTGTAACCTTGTTTTTTCTGTTTAGGTGTTAATGATGCCTTTCGTTTAGCTTTTCTGTATGTAAATCCCATTTCCTTTAGGTGGTTTCTTACAGTTCGGTCACACATTGACTCGTTTCCTCCCATTCGTTCCTCATTTGTTTTGTTGTACATTTTTCGATTTTTGAGACATATTGCTTTAAGTTTTCTGTCTTGACGCTTTGATGTCTTCCTTGGTCTACCAGTATGTTTGCCTTTAACAACCTTCCCATGTTGTTTGTATTTGGTCCAGAGTTTAGACACAGCTGACTGTGAACAACCAACATCTTTTGCAACATTGCGTGATGATTTACTCTCTTTTAAGAGTTTGATAATCCTCTCCTTTGTTTCAATTGACATCTCTTGTGTTGGAGCCATGATTCATGTCAGTCCACTTGGTGCAACAGCTCTCCAAGGTGTGTTCACTCCTTTTTAGATGCAGACTAACGAGCAGATCTGATATGATGCAGGTGTTAGTTTTGGGGATGAAAATTTACAGGGTGATTCCATAATTTTTTCCTCAGAATTGAGTGATTCCATATTTTTTTCCTCTGCTTGGTCTAAAAAAGTAACCGTTACTGACTGCCACAATCTTTTTTTCTTGATTTCTTATAGTGTTTCTTAAAGCCAGAAAGTTGCCATTTGAAATGACTTTAGTTTTGTGTCATGTCTGTGATCTGCTTTTTTCTACAAAATTAAACAACTGAATGAACATCCTCCGAGGCCGGTGATTCCATAATTTTTGCCAGGGGTTGTAAAACCAGTTTAGCAGCAGCAGTACTGGCATCTCGTCTGTACCAACACGACGCTGGCCAGATGTTCAATGAATATCCTGATATTTATTCCTACCTCATAGACACACCAGGTATTTTTTTATTTTTTATCATTTATGTTGTGTATGCATTGTGAACTGCTGGTCTGCTCCAGCAGTGGCCAGCTGCTGATTATTTTCAACCAAAGTAATGCATTATCGATGTGATGAATAATCCTCTTGGTGTGACATGATGGATTTTAATTTTCTCTCTCACCTTGTTGGTACAACTCACAGCCAATTTTATTCACTTTATACATGCTTCCCTTAGGTAGTATTATTAGACGGTATTGCTTAAATTTTCATTGTTACGCAGATGATACCCAGCTTTATCTATCCATGAAGCCAGAGGACACACACCAATTAGTTAAACTGCAGGATTGTCTTACAGACAAAGACATGGATGACCTCTAATTTCCTGCTTTTAAACTCAGATAAAACTGAAGTTATTGTACTTGGCCCCACAAATCTTAGAAACATGGTGTCTAACCAGATCCTTACTCTGCATGGCATTACATAATTATTGTATGGCCTTGCCTTACAATATAAAGCGCCTTGGGGCAACTGTTTGTTGTGATTTGGCGCTATATAAAAAAAAATTGATTGATTGATTGATTGACTGCCTCGCATTGCTGAGGCATAAAACAAAAAACAAAAAACAAAAACAAAACTACGGAGCCCTGGAAGTGTCACTGCAAAATGTTTTTCCATGTGGAGAGAACGTGCACACGTTTTGTTATATTGTGCGCACGTTTTGTTATATTGTACACACGTTTTGTTATATTGTACACACGTTTTGTTATATTGTGCGCACAAACGTGCATTCAATATTGTCGTGACACATAAATGTTGGCTATTAGCCAACAAACCAGCAGACAGTGTAATACATTTCCCCTTTAGAAATGGACCTGGTCAGAGTGTATCATCATGGTTTGGGCGCACAAGGACATACAGAGAACTCCAGCTACCCAGCATGACATCATCTGGAGTTTAAGCACATTAAAAAGGATGCTGAGGGCGAAGCGTCTCCCCGTTGTGAGGATGACAATTTAGGTCATATTATGAATTTCATTTTGACTGAAAGGAAAACGTGCGCATGTTTTATTAATTCGAGGTCTCGATTAAAAGAAAACGTGTGCACGTTTTATTAATTCGAGGGCTCGATTAAAGGAAAACATGCGCACGAATTATCACAGCCATTAAAACGTGCGCACAAATTATCACAGCCAGGAAAACGTGCGCACATTTTATTAATTTGAGAGCACATTTTATTAATTCATGGGCTCAATTAAAGGAAAACGTGCGTACAAATTATCATGGTCAAAAAAAAAAATCACTTTAAGTGACCTCCCCCGGGTTCCGTACAAAACAGTGGTGAAAATGAAGAAACCTGCATCAACTTCATTGTCCACTATGGATTGTTTACACATCAGCCAGCGTTGCCAAGCATGTAAGACCTCACAAGCAGAGTGCCCAGATGTGCGACCAATTCAGTTTTGTGTGTTTATATACAACCCCAATTCTATTGAAGTTGGGACATTGTGTAAAATGTAAATAAAAACAGAATAAAATGAATGTTTTGCAAATCCTCTTGAACCTATATTCAATTGAATATATCACAAAGACAAGATATTTAATGTTCAAACTGATAAACTTTACTGTTTTTGTGCAAATATTTGCTCATTTTGAAATGGATGCCTGCAACACGTTTCAAAAAAACTGGGACAGTGGTATGTTTACCACTGTGTTACATCACCTTTCCTTCTAACTACACTCAATAAGCATTTGGGAACTGAGGACACTAACTGTTGAAACTTTGTAGGTGGAATTCTTTCCCATTCTTGCTTGATGTACGACTTCAGCTGTTCAACAGTCTGGAGTCTCCGTTGTCATATTTTATGCTTCATAATGTGCCACACATTTTGGGCGACAAGTCATTGGAATTAGGGTTGTACGTTTTTCATATATATGTAAAAGCTAGCTAGAAATAAACACTTCTAAAACTGTAAATGCTGTTTTGTAATCTGATAACACCTCTAGATTCATTTTTGACATTTTCGGACATTAGCTTGCATGCTAACTTTCACTAACTCAAAGCTAATTTCATATGGAGTTAAATTTGTCTCATTGACAACTGCAAATGCACACAGGGTGATCTACAAATATTCCGTGATTTGCAGAACATGAACAAATGATGATTTGATTTGAACATGTCCAAACTGTACATAAGACAATAGGATTACATTTTTAGCAGACTTAAAACCTATTTTATTCTCTTTCTGATTAGTTTATTTTTATCTGTTTTATTATTTTACTTCTGTTTTTAATTATGTATTTGAAGTTTTTAATATTTATTTATTTATTTTAATTTTTATGTTGAACTGTTCTGTGTGAGGTGCCTTGAGACAGCTTTTGTTGTGATTTGGTGCTTTATAAGCTGATTAAATTGAACTGATTGAAATTGATGTCAGTAATAAATTAAACAACTGCAAATTTGCAAGAACACAATGCTCATACAGCCGAGGGTATTTTAGTATTGCGTTATATTTATACATGCAAGCGAGGACCTTTGAGCCTCCAGTTTTGGGCCATGTTGGCATCTTTTATCATCCACAGTGGCCATACTTTCAAAAAAATAAATAAGAAAGAAAGAAAGAGGAGGGAAAAATATCAGCTTTTATGCAGTTTTATGCATTCATATTTATGCAAATAAACATAAATACTCCTGTACTTTTGCTCCTGTATGAGATTTAGCTTTCTTCAACTTGAGCTTCTTTGCCTTTTCTCCTGTTAACCTGTAAATGAACAAAAAGTGCAGTTGTTCCAAAAAGGTTTTCAGTAAGAGAAGCATTTGAGAAACACCCTGCACCCTCAACAGGAGGCTAATGGGCAAGGGAGATTTGTTGTTGGTTGAATGACAGGACGAAAGAGGCAAATCTAAAATATGAGATAGGAGGGAGGTCAAGAAAACAAAAACAGGTGAAAAAAGGAAAGCAGCTCGGCAGTGAAAAATAGAGAAGGTTTGTCAATCAATATTCAGTCTTCGCCCATACCTGAAGTATTACTCCAAGCCTAAAGCTGGTCTGGGCTCTCTCCCGTGCTTCCTTTGTTTATCTTTCTCTGCTTTTCCACGTCACAATATATTTAATAAAAACAAAATACTTATATGCAGTATTATATAACAACTAAGTGGATCCTTGTCATTTGATTGGTGCTTTGTATGTCACGTGACATGGATTATTTGTCCCATTTGTGTTACGTTGCATTTACCGTGCAATTTAGTTCCATACGTTTTGAGGAAGTACACAAAGTCTTTTTTTGTTGTTTTTTTTGGAAGTATGCAAAGTCAGTGGACGGCATCACAGGCTACATTGACAGAATTATTTTTGAACTATCTAGCTGTTTTTCCAAGTTGACTGAGAACAATTTTGGACTCCTATTTAAAGTCTGTGTTGGACTGATGACGTCAAAGCACCAGTGATGAACACCAAAATCTAAGTCCCTTCTCTGTTGTTTCTAAATTAATAAAATATCAAATGACAAGGATCTATATTAGCCATTATACAAAACAAATAATGAGTTCAGTGGAAGGAATATTTAATTCTGCGAAAACTGGAACGTTCCAGTCAACCCTGCTTTGCCTCGTTGAATGGAACATTCCATCTTTCACCTCATGAAATATTCATCCCATTGAACTCATAAACATTCCTTATTTGTATTTTATGGATTCATACACTCAACAAAAATATAAACGCAACACTTTTGGTTTTGCTTCCATTTTGTATGAGATGAACTCAAAGATCTAAAACTTTTTCCACATACACAATATCACCATTTCCCTCAAATATTGTTCACAAACCAGTCTAAATCTGTGATAGTGAGCACTTCTCCTTTGCTGAGATAATCCATCCCACCTCACAGGTGTGCCATATCAAGATGCTGATTAGACACCATGATTAGTGCACAGGTGTGCCTTAGACTGCCCACAATAAAAGGCCACTCTGAAAGGTGCAGTTTTATCACACAGCACAATGCCACAGATGTCGCAAGATTTGAGGGAGCGTGCAGTTGGCATGCTGACAGCAGGAATGTCAACCAGAGCTGTTGCTCGTGTATTGAATGTTCATTTCTCTACCATAAGCCGTCTCCAAAGGCGTTTCAGAGAATTTGGCAGTACATCCAACCAGCGTCACAACCGCAGACCACGTGTAACCACACCAGCCCAGGACCTCCACATCCAGCATGTTCACCTCCAAGATCGTCTGAGACCAGCCACTCGGACAGCTGCTGAAACAATCAGTTTGCATAACCAAAGAATTTCTGCACAAACTGTCAGAAACCGTCTCAGGGAAGCTCATCTGCATGCTCGTCGTCCTCATCGGGGTCTCGACCTCACTCCAGTTCGTCGTCGTAACCGACTTGAGTGGGCAAATGCTCACATTCGCTGGCGTTTGGCACGTTGGAGAGGTGTTCTCTTCACGGATGAATCCTGGTTCACACTGTTTAGGGCAGATGGCAGACAACGTGTGTGGCGTCATGTGGGTGAGCGGTTTTCTGATGTCAATGTTGTGGATCGAGTGGCCCATGGTGGCGGTGGGGTTATGGTATGAGCAGGCATCTGTTATGGATGAAGAACACAGGTGCATTTTATTGATGGCATTTTGAATGCACAGAGATACCGTGACGAGATCCTGAGGCCCATTGTTGTGCCATACATCCAAGAACATCACCTCATGTTGCAGCAGAATAATGCACAGCCCCATGTCGCAAGGATCTGTACACAATTCTTGGAAGCTGAAAATGTCCCAGTTCTTGCATGGCCGGCATACTCACCGGACATGTCACCCATTGAGCACGTTTGGGATGCTCTGGACCGGCGTATACGACAGCGTGTACCAGTTCCTGCCAATATCCAGCAACTTCGCACAGCCATTGAAGAGGAGTGGACCAACATTCCACAGGCCACAATTGACAACCTGATCAACTCTATGCGAAGGAGATGTGTTGCACTGCATGAGGCAAATGGTGGTCACACCAGATACTGACTAGTATCCCCCCCCCCAATAAAACAAAAGTGCACCTTTCAGAGTGGCCTTTTATTGTGGACAGTCTAAGGCACACCTGTGCACTAATCATGGTGTCTAATCAGCATCTTGATATGGCACACCTGTGAGGTAGGATGGATTATCTCAGCAAAGGAGAAGTGCTCACTATCACAGATTTAGACTGGTTTGTGAACAATATTTGAGGGAAATGGTGATATTGTGTATGTGGAAAAAGTTTTAGATCTTTGAGTTCATCACATACAAAATGGGAGCAAAACCAAAAGTGTTGCGTTTATATTTTTGTTGAGTGTAAGTGACAGAAAGAACAGTAATGGAAAGCATAAATAAAAGAAAAACATGATTTTTTTTATATATTGTATTTCATATAGAAATAACAGATTCCAGACTTGTCCAGCAGGTGGGAGAAAGGATTACAGTCAGTACATATTTGGACAGTGATATTTTTTGTAATTTTGACTTTGTACAACACCACAATAGATTCAAAATGAAAAAATCATCAAGATGTGCATGCAGACTTTCAAATTCAGGGAGTTTAACAAACTAATCACATTAACCATTTAGGAATGAGTCCTTTTTATGAATTTCAAATGTTTGGGACTATAAGTCATAATTTAGTATTAGTCATATGAGCCATGAAGAGGAAAAGAATGTATATATAAGTTACACAGTTAGTTTTGAAACATGGTGCTACTGTACTTAATTAGCAGATTATTTATTTGTAACACAAACACTGCCATTGGTTAATTAGTATTATTGATATTTAACAGTGTTGTCAATGTTATTAATTTATTGTGTTTTTGTAGTTCAATTGATTTATTCATTTTAGTTAAGTGTTATGTTGCTGTTACCATGAGTGACATACGTGTCATGCTCCTGGTACCATAAGTGAAAAGTGTAGTGCTTAAAAGCACCTGCTTACAGCAGAATGTGGAAAAGACAAAAAGCTCTGCGTGCATGTATATAATTGTGATCATGCACAAACTGGGAAGAGCTGACATTTATCATTTGGTATGTTTATGTATTTTGGGTCAAGGATGAACAGCGCTAAAACCAAATGTTGATAGGACTAATATGTTTTAGAGAAACTACATATATTAGCTAACAACAATGGACATTGATATTTATATTCTGGACTCACACACCAATCCGGCAGGTGGCGGTGCGTGCATTTAAGATGTGAATTAATAAATAAATAAACAAATATTGTTAATTATTATTGTGAAAATAAGATAATCAATAATGAACATCCTGAAACTCAGTGGTGGACATTCAGAATTCACATTACAACAAAATTATTCATTTAATTTTAAAAATCTCTTTTCCATCATCTTACCAACAGTTCCTGCCATATTATTTTCATTCTGTGGTAATTACTGGCACTGTACTCTATCCAAAGCATGTAGGAGATCCTTGTCAAATCAAAGAACAAGAAAGATCCAGGGTGTCAGATGTGTCCAACACAGGTGTATTAATTTCATAAAATCAACAATATAAATTGTTGAGTAATTAATGAACACTGGAGAAGGGGTAGGATCAAATAAGTTATACTTCTTCCTACCCCTTTTCAGACATGTTAAAATGGGCGTGTGTGTGGGTATATCATATGTGCATAGTATGGGTATATAGATAGAAACATTGGGAAAATCTTTAATTTACTATTGATTACCTTTATTTATTTTAATTGTAAATGTCTATTCACAAAAAGGAAAAATGAAAAAGAAAAGGAAAAAATCACTTGAAATGGGTTACAAGTGAAGAGTTCTCCAAAACCATAAATTTTTAGTTGACGCCAACATGTACTTGGCTGTCAAGGGGACCATCAGTGTGCAAAATATGAAAGAATTTGAACAAACTGTTTTCATGTTATTGATGAAAGCCTGTGCATTTCCACATGGGTTTCTTTTAAATGTCCATTTTGAACTGCATTTTTCTCCATTTGAAAAAAAGGACTTACTGGGTTTTGCATCAGAACTCTTCAAGAATATGCTTAAACATATGTGTATGTGCATATAGGATAATTTATATAAGTATGTGTATATGTAAATATGTTTATATGTACGCATGTATGCGTGCATATATGTATAAGCTATACAAGGTCTGTTAGAAAAGTATCTGACCTTTTTATTTTTTTCAAAAACCATATGGATTTGAATCATGTGTGATTGCATCAGCCAAGGTTGAACGTTCGTGCGCATGCGTGAGTTTTTTCATGCCTGTCGGTTGCGTCATTCGCCTGTGAGCAGGCTTTGTGTGAGCACTGGTCCACCCCTCTCATCGTTTTTTTATTGCGAATAAATGTCTGAACGATTTGGAGCTTTGCTGCATCAATTTTTTTCCAGAAACTGTGAGAGACCTCCAGGTGGACACCGTTCGGAAAATTAATATGGCTTTCAGGGATGATTTTATGGGGATTACACAGATTAAGGAGTGATCCAGACGGTTTAAAGACCGCCCACAACTGTTGAGAGCACGCCGCGCTCCGAGCGCCGATCGACAGGCTCAAACCCCGCTGAAACAACCAGATCATTTCCAACATGAAGGCTTTGTTGATCCGGGACGTTGTCTGACTTTCACAAAAAGGCAGAAGGCGTGGATATCAGCACTTTTTCGGCACATTCCACTGTTACAGGAGTTTTTTTCATGGAAAGAAAAGCGGAGGGACACGCCATGGAGCCGTTCATTATGCGGCACAAAACCACCTCGGGGTTGGTCTCACAGGACAGCTTTCAGGTGGATTTCAGACGGCTGTCGGTTGCTTTTCAGTCGTGTGATTATCCGAGAAATTGAGCATGACATGGACATGCCCCAACATGTCCTGTGAGGCTTCATCACGGCGTTGCTTTGCACCATGCGGCTCCACAGCGACGCGCGGAACTCCTCCGCACGTCTGTCTCAATGTGCCGAAAAAGTGCTGATGTCCACGTCTTTTCACAATTCCTGTGCTAGTCAGACGACATACCGGATCAAGACAGCGTCCAGTTTAGAAATGAACGGCACATTCCACTGTTACAGGAGTTTTTGTCATGGAAAGAGGAGTGGAATTCCACGCGTTGCGGTGGAGCCGCATGGCGCAAAGCAACGCCGTGATGAAGCCTCACAGGACATGTTGGGGCATGTCCAGCTCATGCTCAATTTCTCAGATAATCACACGACTGAAAAGCAACCGACAGCCATCTGAAATCCATCTCAAAGCCGTCCTGTGAGACCAACATGGAGGTGGTTTTGTGCCGCGTAATGAACGGCTCCGTGGCGCGTCCCTCCGCTTTTCTTTCCATGAAAAAAACTCCTGTAACAGTGGAATGTGCCGAAAAAGTGCTGATATCCAGGCCTTCTGCCTTTTTGTGAAAGTCAGACGACGTCCCGGATCAACAAAGCCTTCACGTTGGAAATGATCTGGTTGTTTCAGCGGGGTTTGAGCCTGTCAATCGGCGCTCTCTCAGCAGTTGTGGGCGGTCTTTAAACCGTCTGGATCACTCCTTAATCTGTGTAATCCCCATAAAATCGTCCCTGAAAGCCATATTAATTTTCCGAACGGTGTCCACCTGGAGGTCTCTCACAGTTTCTGGAAAAAAATTGATGCAGCAAAGCTCCAAATCGTTCAGACATTTATTCGCAATAAAAAAAACGACGAAAGGGGTGGACCAGTGCTCACACAAAGCCTGCTCACAGGCGAATGACGCAACGGACAGGCGTGAAAAAACTCACGCATGCGCACGAAGGTTCAAGCTTGGCTGATGCAATCACACGTGATTCAAATCCATATGGTTTTTGAAAAAACAGACCTCATATTTAAATCTCTTGGTGTTAAAGATGTGGGTGTATTTATAATGTTTTGTTCACGTTCATGTTTTTGACATGTCTGGAATAAATTAACCTGAACCTGAAGTGAATTGGACAATCAAATAGAATATGGATTATCTATCTGTCCACTCAGATGGATAAACAATGGTGTAATGTATTCAATTATCCTGTGCACCACAGAAGAGGCAAAGTGGGTATGATTTTTACTGGTGTGTGTCTGTGTTGGTGTGTGTGTGTGTATGCGGACAGAAATAATTCAGAAATAGTTGGAAAGATTCCCTTCAAATCTAGTGGGAATATTACTTGCATAGATATCTAGAGGTGATTAGATTTTGGAGCAGTTTGGTAAAAGGTCAAGGTGAAGAAAAACCTGGCCAAAAAAAAAAACCTTTTTTCAATCAACGACCAAAAAGCTGAGATGAATTATCTAAAGCAAACATTGATCACAAAATATCTGAGATTGATTGGTATGACTGACTCATGATGAAGTCACATAGAGGTCATATAATGAAGACAAACATAGTCAAAAACACCATTACATCTACATATGTATAAAACCTGTACTTACTGTATATCATGGCGCGTATGCATCAGCCCTATGCAGGCTCGGACTGATAATCTGTGATTTTGGACATTTGTCCGGTGGGCCGCTGCACGTTTAGACGTGCGTGGGCCGGCCGTCCCATATTTATAGAGATTATGAAATATACAGTGTTCTCGAACCGCGCGCTGCTGTCAACACGAGGAAAGTCCGTTGCAGAAATACTTCCTGAATTTGTGTCAAAATAAAAGTTCTGTAGTGTTTCATACACGGCGCAGTCTTATTCTAGGTTTCAGTTTTATTTCCGTTTGATCACACAACGGAGACTTACATCGAGCACAATGATTGACATGAGCAACAGCCAATGACAATTGGAGAAGCATACCGGGTGGCCAATCAAATTGCAAGAAGAGCAGGCGCCGCTCCCGCCCCTGTGAATGGACTGGGCTTCTCTCCTACTGATTACAAGGTTGGAATCGTTTCTTTTATCCTAATTAACTGTGCTTTACTTTTGTTAATCTTTAAATGCAACAGCTACGGACTTCAGCTCCTTAATTTGCTGCTGTGTGAATCCTAGCAGTGGTTACACATTACCTCTCTCTCTCTCTCTCTCTCTCTCTCTCTCTCTCTCTCTCTCTCTCTCTCTCTCTCTCTCTCTCACACACACACACACACACACACACACACACACACTTTGGAGACACAAAAACTTTTTTCCGCTTGTGTGCTGCTTTTGCTTCCGTTTTGTCAGACCCGGTGCCAGAAAAAAAATAAAAATAATTAAGGGTTCCACAACTATTCATGTTAGTAGGCATTTCAGTGGAAAATATGACATATATCTCTAAATATACAGTATGCTGCACTGGAATGAGCATAACTAATAATATGTATACATTCACTTGCAAGATTTAGAAAATATCTGAGAATGCAAAGTGGTCCTGGGCCGTGAAAGGATTTTCCAGTACAATGACTTTCTGGTTCTTCATTTCTGCTGAGCTTGAATGTAGGGTATGTAGAATGAAGTTTGAGTGCACAGAATGGAAAGTTTTGTTCCTCCTCTAAATTGAGTTATCACTTAGAAATGATACTAACATGTTCTCCGTGGGGATCCACGGGGTCTAGATTGGGTAGTGTTTATAAAATAGGTAGCTGACATTTTTCAAGGGTGGTAATAAATTAAGCAAAACTTGTATGAGTTGGAATGGCATGTGAGTCCAAAATGTTTTTACAATTTTAGACCTGAACAATTTTTACAAGAGGACCTCAACCCTTTTATTTCCTGTTAAATATGTAATTTTAAAATGTTAATTTACTGTCTTAATGTATTTATGAATTGATTAGGTTCTTGTTATCATATACACACTATTATTATTATATTTTAATATTATTTCTATTTTAACATTTAATTTTTTTTTAATTGACCACAATGGAAATTATGTTTTCACTTTATTGTGTCATCCATGTAATTTTAATATATATACAATTATATTATGTACTTACATTGAAATTGCTAAACAAAATCACCCACTCATGCTTTTAATATAAAGATGATTTACTGCCCCCTGCTGGAATGGAGTGTTAGTCCAGAATGTAATTAGCAATGTTAGTAGTTCCGTAGTCCTATCAACATTCCGTTTTTGCGGCATTAATCCATGACCCTAAATACATAAGAATGCCAAATGGCAAATGTCAGCTGTCCCAGTCAGACACACGCAGGTGCGCATGCTCGCAGAGCTTTTGTTTTTTATGCATTCTGCTCCAAGTAGGTGCTTTAATTTTAACACACACAAACAGAGATGTGGTGAAAGACATCAAAATTAATACTCTTGAGACTCATGGTAACAACAACATGACACTGAACTAAACTGACTAAACCAAATGAACTACGTACAAAAACACAATAAATCAATAACCCTAACAACACTGTTAAACTAACATGAACCACAATAACAACATTAAAAATCCCAAAACCCCGAACTCCCATGGTGCATTGCAGCAGAATGTTGACTGTTTACTGGTTAGCTAAAATTGCTAATTTCTTCAAAAATATTAGTACTATCAACTTTCTGTTTTGGCAGCGTTCATCCTTGACCCAAAATTCATAAACATACCAAACAGCAAATGTCAGCTCTCCCCAGTCGCACACATGCATGCAGAACTTTTTTGTTTTTTTTCTGCAGGTGCTTTTAATTTTTTTCACACACAAACAGCGACTTGGTGGAAGACATCAACAGCAAGGCTCTTTTCACTCATGGTAATGACAACATGACACTTAACTAAATTGACTAAACCAGTTGAACTACAAAAACACAATAAATCAACAATAACAACATTTAAAACCCCCAAACCCCTGGTGCATTGCAGGACAATGTCCATTGTTTACTGGATAGCTAAAATGGCTAATTTCTCCAAAAAATATTAGTCCCATCAAGTCTCAGGTTTTGCAGCATTGATCCTTGACCCAAAATACATAAGCATACCACACGGAAAATGCCAGCTGTCCCTGGTTTATGTGTCATCAACGGCATACACACACTAGAGGCCTACATTGGGTTGGGTCCCGTGGGACCCAATGCGGTTACAACTTTGCTGCAGGCGGTAACAGGTGGCTAAAAACACAGACAGACGCAGCAAGAGTTACCATAGCAATACTGCATGCCCATATATGACACACATATATGAAAACTTCTTTATGAAACAAAACAAACAGCCCCATGAGTCGCGTTATTAATAGCCTAAATGATGTGTTTTCTCCCGCGGGACAGGAAGAGACACAAAATCAGTGCATGTCTATTACTGTGCGGGCATAAACTCTCTGCGTTTTATAGTAGAGAAGCTTGAATCTTCGACTGGACTGGGTTGCTTGACGCAAGGACGTTTCACTTCAAATTGCAGCAGTTTCCTCAGCTAAAATTCTTGCTCTGGTAGTTTGACTTCTGTCTTGACTCTTGTAGAGAAGAATAACAGAAGCCACAAAAGCTGGAGTTTTAAACCTAACCAGACCCCTCCTACCAAGAGGCAGACTGCTATAGGCTAGTGAATAACAATTGCTCTAATTAGTACCTATTGTGCTCTAGTAGCACCCTCCTAATAACAGGGCAGCTGTCCCTCCTAACGATGGGACTGACGCCTCTCCTGATGACTCCCCTGACGACTCTCCTGATGACATGAATGACTCATTACCATGAACAAAAGACTGAAACTGCTTTGACATGAGTACCCCATTGTAAACAGGGGACAAAGCATGTCTCAGACCCCTCCCCGGATAAGGCTGGGTTTCAACTGTTTACATACAATGCCTCCTTCATTCCTCTCTCAAACCATTTCCTTTCTCTGGCTAAGATTTTAACTTCCTTGTCCTCAAATGTGTGGTTAGTGTCTTTAAGGTGGAGATGAACTGCAGACTGAGGTCCACTGGCGCCCTCTCTGCGATGCTGGTATAGCCTTTTGTGTAACGGCTGCTTAGTCTCACCTATGTAGTGTTCGTTACAGTTTTCCTGACATCTGATAGGATACAATACATTGCTCTGTTTGTTACTAGGGATCCTGTCCTTAGGGTGAACTAATTTCTGTCTCAAGGTGTTAACAGGTTTAAAGTAAACTGGGATTTTGTACTGTCAGAAGATCCTTTGTCGTTTTCCCCCTACTCCTGCTAAATAAGGGAGAGACACTCCTCTTCTTCTTGGCTCCATCTCCTGTCTGTCTGGTTTCATTGTTCTTTGGGACTTCTGCACTTTATCCAGGGACCATCATGGGTAATTGCATACTGTGAGGTCTTTCCGGACATGTTGTTGTTCTTTAGCCCTTCCCTCTGCAGTTATGGGCACCTGTAGGGCTCTGTGTGGAAGAGTCCTGATCACCCTGAGCTTGTGTTCAAGGGGGTGGTTTAAGCCAAAGAGCAGATATTGGTCAGTGTGAGTGGGTTTTCTGTAAACCCCTGTCTGGAGCTGCCTGTTCTCTCCAGTCGTAACATCACAGTCCAAGAAGGCTAAATGGTTGTTTCTGGCATCCTCACGTGTGAACTTGATATTGGAGTCCATCAAGTTGATGTGCTCTGTAAAGGCCTGCACTTCCTGTTGCTTGATTTTGACCCATGTGTCATCGATATATCTGAACCAGTGACTGGGAGCGATGCCCGTGAAAGACTCCAAGGCGCTCTTCTCCACTAGCTCCATGTACAGATTGGCCACAATGGGGGATACCGGAGACCCAATCGCACAACCATGGATCTGCCTGTAGTAATTCCCCCTAAACAGGAATTACGTGGTGTTAAGACAGATCTCCAAGAGTTGGCAGATGTGGTCTGGTGTAAGTTTGGTCCTTTCAAGTAGAGACACATCCTCCAGCAACCTCTGCCTCACAGCTGTGATGACCTCTACAGTGGGGATGCAGGTGAACAACAATGTCACATCATGTCACATTATTCTTCTCTACAAGAGTTAAGACAGAAGTCAGAACTGAACAGAAGTCAACTGATAGCCTTCACAGAAACATTGCGACCAACTGTGGGCATGAGGCCCTGGCAATGGTACGTAAGCTGGAAAAGACTGCTAAAAAGATAGCTAACTTTAGAAACCACTTAAGATTTAACCTGAGATGCAAGACAAAACGTTATTCCCAAATACATGAAGCAAAAGGCACTAGAAGCAGGTCACACAGCAGAAAAAAATCCAGCACAGTTAGGAGGATTTTGGGTCTTAGAATTAGAAGTCTTCATTTTAAAATATTAGACTTCCAAAATAATCTTGATAGTCTTCACAAAAGGTTAGAAACTTTAGTGTGCGAAGAGGCCCATAATAAGATCACAAAGTTCATAGTTAAAATTCAAATGTCTGAGCATTTAAAAAGTAAGGAGCGGCAAATCAGGACGTTTTACAACCTTTTAGTGTAGAAAAGGCTTACTTTCAGTGAGGACAGTTATAAAGATACACCCAGACAAATTAGTGACAACAGGGAAAATTGGGTAAAGAATCTCTTTCGACGGGGTTCTTACTCAGACAGAAAAGGATGTGCTTGCTAAAGGACTAAATTTCTCAGTGACCCCTAAACATATACCGACAGTAGATTACATCACTGCAGTAGAGTCAGCCATTAAACACAACAGTCTGTCAGAGTCAGAAGCTGGGGACCTCCGGCTAAGAGTCACAGCAGTGCTTAACAGTGCTAAGCCTCCTCCGTCCAACATCACAGGAGAAGAATGGAAAGCTTTGTCAGCACTCCAGTAGGACCAAAGCATCCTTATCCTGCCAGCAGATAAAGGCAGATGCACGGTGGTCCTGAACACATCGGACTATGAGGTGAAGATCAACAACTTGCTCAGTGACTCCAATACATGTGAGCGTCTGAAGAGAGACCCCATAAGCGGCTATAAGAAGAAAATCATCAACTACCTCCAAAACCTGTAGAAAGAGGGACTTATTGACAGGCAGGCATACTACAGACTGTACCCTGGGGATGCCATTCCATGCATCTATGGGCTGTCTAAAATCCACCAACAGGACGTGCCACTCAGGCCTATTGTATGTAGCACTGATTCCATCATTTATTTAGCCAAGCACCTCAAGTGGATTTTGGCTCCTCTAGTGGGTAACTCAGACCACCATGTGGAGAACACACAAGATTTTATGAACAAGATCAAGGATCTTCAGCTGGAGGCAGATGAAACTATGGTGTCATTTGATGTGACTGAGGAAGCTTCTGCGATTTGAAGGAAGCTTCTGCGATTTGAAGCGAAACGTCCTCGTGTCAAGCAACCCAGTCCAGTCGAACATTCAGGCTTCTCTACTATGGAAACCACCTGGACAAATGAGAGCCTTCACAGAAACTCTCTGCGTTTTATGGGTGCAGGTGGGACTGAAAATACACATTGCAGGAACAGGTGGGAGTTCAACACAGACCTTGCTTGTGTGGACGGTGATGGTCCAAATTTCAGTGGGTGCAGGCGCGACAAAGAAATTAGTCCTGCGCAGGGCTCTAATACACATGCACGCATGCACGCAGGTACACCGAGGCCACTTGGCTATTATAATATAGATGTGTTTGAGTATGCTGTTAAAGTGTTATTATCTAAATGAAAAAAATTTCATTGTTTTTGTTGTTTTGGTACTGTGACTGTTCTGTTTTGTGTTTCTTACAGCTTCCAACAGACCAATGAGATTAGAGGTTATGCAATATCTGTGTGCTTTTTAACTCACCGAGTTTTGGACTGTGTTCAAAAAATAAAATACTACTAGTGGTTAAAAGAAGAGCTGATTAAAGCCAGAGGTGTCAAATCTGGCTTCAGAAAGTAAAAACCCTCCCATGTGTTGCTTCTACTTGTGCACCTAAAACAGGTGATCTCAATAATTAGCTCATCCCCCTGCCTGAAGAGCTGAACTAATTACAGTCAGCTGGTTTATTGGGAAGATGGAACAAATATGTGGCTGGACTTTTACTTTCTGAAGCTGGATTTGACATGTCTGATTAAAGCACATGTACTAATTTTCAACAGTTTATATACAACCCCAATTCCACTGAAGTTGGGACATTGTGTAAAATGTAAATAAAAACAGAATACAATGATTTGCAAATCCTCTTCAACCTATATTTAATTGAATACACCACAAAGACAAGATATTTAATGTTCAAACTGATAAACTTTGTAGTTTTTGTGCAAATATTTGCTTATTTTGAAATGGATGCCTGCAACACGTTTCAAAAAAGCTGAGACAGTGGTATGTTTACCACTGTGTTACATCATCTTTCCTTCTAACAACACTCAATAAGCGTTTGGGAACTGAGGACACTAATTGTTGAAGCTTTGTAGGTGGAATTCTTTCCCATTCTTGCTTGATGTATGACTTTCCGTTGTCGTATTTTGCACTTCATAATGCGCCACACATTTTCAATGGGCGACAGGTCTGGACTGCAGGCAGGCCAGTCTAGTACCCGCTCTTACTACGAAGTCACGCTGTTGTAACGTGCAGAATGTGGCTTGGCATTGTCTTGTTGAAATAAGCAGGAGCATCCCTGAAAAAGACATTGCTTGGATGGCAGCATGTGTTGCTCCAAAACCTGGATATACCTTTCAGCATTGATGGTACCATCACAAATGTGTAAGTTGGCCATGCCATGGGCAGTAACACACCCCCATACCATCACAGATGCTGGCTTTTGAACTTTGCACTGGTAACAATCTGAGTGGTTTTTTTCCTCTTTTGTCCAGAGGACACGACGTCCATGATTTCCAAAAACAGTTTGAAACATGGACTCATCAGACCACAGTACACTTTTCCACTCTTCTGTCAATCTCTAATGAGATTGGGCCCAGAGAAGGCGGTGGCATTTCTGGATGTTGTTGATGTATGGCTTTCGCTTTGCATGATAGAGTTTTAACTTGCATTGGAGATGTAGTGACGAACTGTGTTAACTGACAATGGTTTTCTGAAGTGTTCCTGAGCCCACACAGCAAGATTCTTTACACAATGATGTCAGTTTTTAATGCAGTGCCGCCTGAGGGATCGAAGATCACAGGCATTCAATGTTTGTTTTCGGCCTACAGTTACATGTAGAAAGTTCTCCAGATTCTCTGAATTTTTTGATTATATTATGGACTGTAGCTGATAGAATCCCTAAATTCCTTGCAATTGAATGTTGAGAAACATTGTTCTTAAACTGTTGGACTATGTTTTCATGCAGTTGTTCACAAAGTGGTGATCCTCTCCCCATCTTCACTTGTGAACGGCTGAGACTTTTGGGGATGCTCCTTTTATACCCAATCATGAGTGTCCTCAGTTTCCAAATGCTTATTGAGTGTTGTAGAGAAGCTTGAATCTTCGACTGGACTGGGTTGCTTGACACGAGGACGTTTCGCTTCATGACGCTACAAGAGCAAGCTTCTCTACTATGGAAACCACCTGGACAACTGAGCCTTCACAGAAACTTATTGAGTGTTGTTAGAAGGAAAGGTGATGTAACACAGTGGTAAACATACCACTGTTGTGTTGCAGGCATCCATTTCAAAATGAGCAAATATTTGCACAAAAACAATAAAGTTTATCAGTTTGAACATTAAATATCTTGTCTTTGTGGTGTATTCAATTCAATATAGTTTGAAGAGGATTTGCAAATCATTGTGTTCTGTTTTATTTCCATTTTACACAACGTCCCAGCTTCATTGGAATTGGGGTTGTAGGTCCCAGATGTCCCGAAACATGTCTTTAAAAAATTTTAAAAAATTCACTCTGATTCTCTATTTTATCATGCCTATAACAGAGTGTGTATACTTCTGGAGTGAGATTACATCTGTTTGGGACCTTGACCCCCTCAATTCTACCATCAAGACTCAGGTAAAGCGAAACTGAACATTTATTCATAGCTGTAAATTTGACACTAAAAAACAGTATTTTGTTGGGGCTGGTCCTGTTTCCTGGGCTGTGGGCTACTAAATTAATCCTGCAGTCAAAGAAAGGCAGAGGCGGGACAGAAGTGGTGAAAGAGAGAATGCTCTTTTCTTAGCCGGGCTTCCAGCTTCTGGGCTAGTCCGCAGCCAGTGTACCCTGGCTCCTGTAAAGACCATTGTAAGCTGGCTTCAGCTGACAATGCACCCTAAGACAGAGAGATTGATAGATCAAACTGTGCCAGGTATGAGTGAGGCACTCTATACCAAACACGATAAAGAGATAGTGGTGAAAGAAAACACAACACCAAGCATGCCTGTTTTCTTGGTCAGACACCTGGCCAGCAACCAGGGCAACTTGGGCAAGCCATATAGGAATCCTACTAGGAAGGGAAAATTCAACTGGAGATGCGAATGTGGCAACACAACTTCACCCTCAACAGTGGAGATACTACATATGTAGCAAAGCAAATCCTTGCAGACAAAGTTGAAACACCCAACTGATATATACTGTACTTCTGCCTCCAGTATTTGAGACCGAGCAAAAACACCTATCTTTGGCAAGTGTCTCAGCAACAGGACAGAAATGAACACCAGACCTGATGTATAGGAGGCATATGCATGAGAGCGGCACCGAGGTTAAATGTCTGGTGAACCATGAATGAGACAAAGAATGGCTCTCACATGTTAAAAACACTGGTTTACATCAAACGCTGTGATATACCACCATAGCGTTTTAAGGCCAAACTTGTATCATGCTCGTAGGAGTGATGGTGGAATGTCCTTCTGAAATATTAGTTGTGGATCGGGTAGGAAAAAACTGCATGCACAGGAAAACTGCAAATGCATGAAATTGAGATTGTTAGTGGGGTCCAGGTCAAAACCAGAATAATGAAATCACTGCAATGGATCAAAGATGGCAGTGAGGACAAGTAAATAGAGCAGTGCACGGGGAGAAATCACATGAAGTACATCTAAAGTGACTGGGAGCCATAAATCTGAGATGTAAAGATAAGCTCTTCCAACAGAGTGCCCAAAAGCTGGATTTGGTTTACTGTCATGTTCTATTAGGCATATGTTTTGGCTATTGCTGTAATGCTATTGTGCACTGCGTTTCAATGCTAATCACGAAATGTATAAAGGAAGGCATTTTTAGTATACATTTTGAGGGTGAAACCAAAGGCGAATCTCCACATTGTGGACAATGATGTTTTGTAGTCACAAGTGTAGGGGAGAAGTAAACCACTGCCACTAGAGTTTGAGTAAATACAGTAGCAACTAGAGCACCGCAGTCGTAGAGCGCAATCCTCTGCCAACAGTTTCCAATTCCACAAATTATTACCTTGGAAAAAAATCTTCAAGGTTAAAATCCTGTCAGAAGTGGCTTTTCATAAACTAAAATGTAATCCAAAATATGGTCCAAAAGGGCTTTTCAATGTTAAAATCAAATATCCGCTAAATCCGCAACACAGATCAGATGCGGATCAAACTTAGTCTATTCATTGAGAGTGTCAGTTTGCACCTCATTGTCACAAATGAACATGTTGAGAGTTATTGATGCACTTTTGATTGAGCTGTAATGCAAAATGTCCACCAAATGGCCCTTTCAATATTAAATTCAAATGTCCACAAAATCCACAACCTGGATCAGATCTGGATCAAACTTTGTGAGGCGATAGTGAGTGCCAGTCTGCACCACCCTGTCAAATATGAGAGTGATTGGGGCATGTTTGATTACAATATAATTTAAATATATACATTAAATTTGATTTTCAATGTTAAATTTAAATTTCCATAAATTGTGGGCCCCAGGATGTTCACAATCAAACAAATGGACAAACAAACAAGCAAACAAATAGGGGTGAAAATAACTTTGTTAGCGGAGGCAATAATTAGGGATGAGCGAGTACACCAGTATCTGTATCTGTTCAACCGTCTAAATTATCTGTATCTGTAGCTGTACTCGGAGTGGGCAGGGCCTAACCCGGAAGTGGGCGTGGTTTCCCCAGAAATGGGTGGAGCTTACATCTGTACATTATTTTAAGTCTGAAATTGATATGGATTGATCAGAAGTTGCTATATTTATAGTTTATTTTACAGAACAGCCTCAAAATTGAGATTCAAATAAATTATTTTGATCACAAAAGTAAGAGAACTATTTACAGAACAAGTATTTTATGAACTTAGAACATGAATATTCTTAAGTGTATGAATGAATATTTACTACGATGAATCGTACTACATTGAATGTCAATTCTGAGGCTGTTTTGTTATTCATTCATACACTTAAGAATATTCATGTTCTGCGTTTATAAAAAAAACTTGTTCTGTAAAATAGTTCCGTTACTATTGTGATCAAAAACATATACTCTCAATTCTGAGGCTGTTCTGTAAATATTCATCATCGCAGACATGGTCTGCAACTTCTGGTCTGCATCCATCCTTGCAGTGGCCTCAAGAACTTGGTCCAGGTCTTCATCAAACTGGAGCCACTCTCTCTCCTTATTGACAGCAGTGTTGTGTGCTGCCTGCTCTGTTTCCTGCTGCTGCTCTCTCTCTCCTCTGCACAGGTGGCGTGCCTCAAGCTGATTGACACACCTGTTCCACATCTCATCAACTGCTGCATATGAACCCTGGCTCTTCACTCCATCCTCCCCAGAAACTCAGCATTCCTTCCAAGGTAACTGGCCCCTCTTGCGTGTTCCTACACAGTATAACCTCTAGTTAAAAGGAACCCCGACTATAAATACATGTTTATTCTATATGACTTGTTGTGATATTAGTAACATAACTATGGGACAAAATTTTGAAAAATAATGTCAAGTTTTATGATATTTTAAGAAACTTTATTTCTACGTAGGTCGCCATTGTTGTTTGTAATGCAATGCATTCTGGGTAGTGACGTCAAACGGGGGCAGGGCTTCCCGTGTTTACATTAGAACTAGCGGCGATTAGCAACGATGAGCTCCTCTGTTCACCCTTTTCAGTTCGAACCAGAGCATGATCTGTAGTGTGAGGAAGAGAACGTTGAAAATACTGTCAGAAATGAAGATCAGCGCTCTGATCAAGCAAGAGTTGGCCATTGTAGGTGGTGTCTGTGTGGGGGCTGCTTGCCGATGCTGACAGAGAAAGAGAGCATCTGCTGCTCTTTCGCATGTTTTAGTCCTATTTTCACAAGTTACTCGTGGACGATTTTTCTTCTTGTGGGGAAATATGACAGGTACTGCATCTGGTTTAAGACGTCGTTTGTATCCAGAAACAACAACAAGCTCCCTCATTAGCTGAGGTCGATGAAAAGCCTCAAATGCATCCGCGTTGAAGTGACGTGAGCACAGCCGCGGGTCTTTTGGCAACTGCACTCTTCCACAAGCATCCTCCCACTTTTTCCTTAACTTTCTTTCTTTTGGAAAGCAATGAAGGCTTACCTCGCTTTCTTTGTTGCCCTTAGACTGAAAATTGCATCCAAAAGCTGCACAATGTGGCATTTTATCTCGGTAGAAGAACTAGCTTTAACACTGTTTTCACTTGCATGAAAGATTTCAGAAACCTTTCCACGTCATCACCCCCAAAATGCATTGCGCAGGCAAAAACATGGCGGCCGCGTTGTATTTAAATACGTGATAAATAAACGCTATTTTATATCATTCAAGACTTGTTTATGCACTTCTAACTATATATTATAATAGCAGATGTCAGTGTTTCAATTTTTTGACAAATTTGATGTTATAGTCGGGGTTCCTTTTAATTCTGAGCTCCCATGCTCGTGAACAGCTCTCTGTATTTTTTTTTTCTGCAACCTGTCTGAGATTTTTCCCAGCTCTGGGTTTTTGTCGCAACCTTTTTTCAGCTCTCTCTGGATACAGCTAAGACCATCAGTGCATATTGACTGTGATAATTTCAGAAGGACAAATTAGTTCAGCTTTGACTCACCTGTATGTGTTTCCTTCAGACGGCGTCAACAGTTTGCAGGCAGCCACCTGGCTCCGGATCCATCCACTGGAGACTGAAACTGTCTGGACTGCAGACTCCCTGGTTCCACCGCTCAGCGGGACGGTCTCCACATGGCTAGGCAGCCTTGCACATTTTGTTCTGTACAATAAATCCATGTTAACCACTCACTTTCTGCTCTCTGCTTCTGGGTTCGTCTTCCACTCACACCCGAATCATAACAAGCAGGGCACTTCACCCGGCAGTGTTCTGAATGCTTGACCTGGGGTGGGGCTTGTAGAGCATGGAGGGACTGGGCACTCTGGGATGACTCCGGGCCGGGCTCCTCCTGCGTCTCACCAGGTACTAGACCTGTGCGTTGCTCCACCTGCTTCCCCATCAAGCCTTTCATTTTGGTCTGGTGGATCTTCAGACCATGCCGGTTCTTGCAGACTTTGCCACATATGCATACTGCACTCGTCACTTCGTTTTTTCCATTAGCATGTGTCATTACCTGTATTTCCGTCCTGTTGAGGTGCTCATCCTCCCCCCCTCTCGGGCACCCCTGGGGGTATAATCCATTGGCGTTTTCCGTAGCTTGTATGTGGGTGCGCCCTAATGGGAGCTGCAGTTTGGGTTGCTGGCCCTCGCTGCCCCGGTTACCATTTTTCCAGTTGCCAGCTGTGTCTCCAGCAGCCACCATACTCTTCCAGGTCGTCATCCGGCCTTTCCTGGAAGTCAGTGGCTTTGCCAGATCAAATGGTTTTCACAAACACTTTTTGTGCAACTCAGACACATCTTCAGTGATGTACCCTGGGGTCATTGGGTGTTTCTGGTCTCTCAACATCATACACCCTCGCCCAGGTGACCCAGCTGGTGGTGATTGTGTCTGAGTAGCTTAAATGTCCACGGATCACCCTGTTTGATCCACAGCCATCTTGACACCTTTTCTGCCACATCAGTGATGTTTTTGATGGCTCTTCTGCAATGCAGTCCCTTCACTCCCAACATCTTGAGTGCTCTGATGAGTGACTGGCCAACGAATCCTCTGTAGCCGACCTCAATGGGGTTGCATCGAGTCCTCCATTCCCTGCTTCGGCATTCGCTTGCCAACTCCTCATACTTGGCCGTCTTCCTCTCAAAGGCCTCCTCCATCTGGTCTTCCCAGGGAACAGTCAACTCCAGCAGGACCACTTGCCTTGTTGTTTCTGACACCAGGACTATGCCCAGCCTGAGTGTGGTCACTGCAATGTTTTCCGGGAATTTAAGCTGTCTCCTGAGGTCAACCTTCAGCTGCCAGTCCCGCGCTGTTGCCAGCAGCCCTCCTGTTGGTCTTAGGCTCTGCTGTGGTTTCTCCCCAGCCTTTACAAAGGTGATGGAATACCCTGCTCGTTGCTGTTGCCTGCTGCTAGAGATCACTGTGCTGATGAAATCTGCAATAACCTTCAAACCTGGTCATGTTGCCAATGGTAGCATCCATCTCCCAGTGCTCTTGGGCAACAGCTCAAGATGTGCTCCAGTGATCCTCCTCCCTGGCAGAGTGGGCACAGTGGAATGTCTGCCAGGCCCCAGCGGAAGAGTTTGGATGGACTGGGGAGAACATCATAGACCGAATGAACCAGGAATTTATCCAATGTGGTTCAGATTTCCACAGCTCTGTCCATGATATCTTCCGGTCTGCTGCCTGCTCCCATCGGGTCCATGCCCCATGCTGCTGCATGGCTACTGACCTACTGTAGCAGGCCTCCTCCACCTCTGCTCGGACCTCATCCAGGATCAGCTGGTGTCTTTCCTTCCCGTGGACTTTGCTGTACCGGGTTCTTGGGTTGCTCCCAAGCCCTGCCTGACCAGATGCCACTGCTCCCACCAGCTCCCTGTGTCTCAGCCTTGATTCCACCTGCTGGACTGCCTCATGAGCACTCCACTTCCTACCAGTTCTTACTTCAGTGCCAGCTGAGGAGACTTTGCTGTCACTGGAGTCTCTATACAGTAGCACCTCTCTTGCTCGGGTAACCATAAACTCCTCCGTTAAACTACTAAGAGGTAGTTTCAGCTTGTTCTTCCTCCCGTACAAGGCGATGCTACTTAGGCTTTGGGGTAGGCCCAGCCACTTCCGCAGGAAACAGCTGACCTTCCTCTCGAAGCACTCAACGGTGGACATTGGCACCTCATAGACCAGCAGTGGCCAGAGAAGTCATGGCATGATGCCATTTTGATAGATCCAGGCTTTGATCTTGCCTGGTAGCCCAGACTTGTCCACTGCTGTCAGCCAGGTTCCCAACTGGTCAATGGTTGCTTGACGTGCTGCAGTGTCCCTCAAGGTGCAGTCGTAGATTTTGCCCAAGCTCTTAACAGGCTTCTCTCCAACAGATGGAGTTTGGATGCCTCTTAGTGAGAAGCGAAACTGGTCTGTCACCTTCCCCTTCTTCACAACCAGGGACTTGGACTTGGCTGGCTTAAAGTCCATCCGGGCCCAGTTGAGATGCTCTAGCTCTTGGAGGATTCATCTACAGCCCGGAACCAATGTTGTGGTTACTGTCAGATCATCCATAAATGCTCTGATGGGGGGCTGCCACATATCTGAATTGGTGAGTGGGCCTCTGCGCTCCACCTCTGCTAACTTCACCAGCATATTCATAGCTAAGGCAAACAATATTGCATAAATGGTACATCCAGTGATAATGCCCTTCTCAAGCTGATGAAATGCAGATATTACTGTTCCGGAGGTGACCCTCAAACTGAAGCAGCTGTAATAGTCCAGTATGATAGTCATTTTGGTGTGGTGGATCGTCAGACCATGCCGGTTCTTGCAGACTTTGCCACATATGCATACTGCACTCATCGCCGTTTTCCATTAGCATGTGTTGTTACCTGTATTTCTGTCCTGTTGAGGATCTCATCTCCCCCCCCGGGCACCCCTGGGGGTATAATCCATATCCATATACCATGTGGGACAGCACATAACGTGCGCAAAGATTACGGCTGAAGCTCTTGGAGTAACTGAAGTCTTGGATCAAAGCTAGCTTTTCTGTGAGCTCCAAATAAGAAGTGAACGCTTAAGAGTATGCAGCCAAAAAACCTCTAGCAGGGTGTTTGAAAGCATTTCCATGATTCAAATATGGGTAACATGCTCCTATATAGCCCACAGTAAATTAACATGCATGCAGCTCCCTTACAAAAGACTACAAATAGCTACTAAATGCCCATGGCATTTAGTAGCTATTTGTTATGTCACATGTCAGTAGTACATGGGCCAAAACACAAACCATGAAACTGCAGGATTGAATTACATTGCCACTGCACTTCATATAAATGTCTACAGGAAATCAGAACAGGTGATATGAAGCCCAGGACTGGGCCGTGTTCTGGCCATCACCATGAGACAGTAACAGTACAATGGACATATTAATGAATGAAGGGTGGACCATGGGTGGCTCTGTGTGTGACTTAAGATTCCTGGACATGTCCCTCTCCTAGAGTCCAAATCAGCAAGCATTGGTTTGGTATTTATGAAACATATGGTTCAGCACTGGGTGGTAATTCACTTAACAATGTAGTCATTGTGCACATTGTTAAGTGCCACTTGTTTCCTTAGTAATCATGTATTAAGTGAACCTAATGATAAAGCTACTGACAGCAGCCAAAAGTGCTAACGCTGTTAGCATGCAACATTAAAATAGACAAGAATTTCATGCAGTGTGAATACTGCAACTGAGCCCTGACAAGGAAGCAGTGCGTATCGCTGTACATCTTCAAACCTGAGTGCCGTTTGCTTTACCTTTTTGACAACAGAGCACATTTCTGCAACGCAAAAAAGAAAAAACAAAGGCAGGAGTGCGGCAAGGGCTACACATGACAGTATGCATACATTAAAAGGAAACATACGCAGTTGCAAGCAAATATACAAATGTAATGACGCGAAAAATACTGAGTATGCATGCATTTCGGGTGTACAGACAGCACTTAGAGTTGGTATTTGAGAGATTTGAGAAATATTTGGCGTGTTTGGAGTGTGTATTACATTTTGGTGGAGTATTTAGCATGTGTGGTTAGTGTGGTGGTGTTTTTTTTTTTTTTTTGGCAAAATTGAGGTGTCTTATGAATGCTGAGCAAGCGCTTCAGTTTTTTTTTTTAATTGGAGCAAGACAGAGTGCGCAGCACATCGTCAGTCTGAACCAGACAGTGAAGATTATGATCATGAAGGAGATGATAACTCTTTTGTTCTGGACGAGCAACCAGAGCAGGTGGATCTACTGACATGCACACAGATCTCCACAGTGGGTCAAATTGCTCGCTTCTCTTTGCAGCTTCTCCAGGACTCAGGCGCTACAGAGCTCTATCCCGCCACTGAGTCCTGGAATGCAGAGATGCAGACACACACTGCACTGTCCTTACATGAAGGTAAGGACAGAAAAGCCAGCCGAGAGGCTGCACAGTAATCGCCATAATGAGGAGACAACCTGAGTAACAGAATTGTCTGGACCAGTAAAACGGGGCTGGATGAGCAGCTGAGGTGAGCGGACGGGGAGCATCCGACCGGGCAGGCATTGTGGCGGAGGCCAGGAGCAACATGTCAGGAACTGGAGAAGCGGCAGCCAACTCAGGGACCAAAAGTCAAGATAGGAGGCCCTGCAGTCGGCAGCAGTGCCAGAGAGCGGGGGAATGAGGTTTAATCAATCAATTGAATCACCAAAACACAATGCATGGAGGACATAACATGAGAGTGGCTGCAATGATGAGCAATAAGTCACTGGAGCAGAAGAGACAAAAGGTTGCAGGCCACACCAGAAAAACTTGCGGACCACCCCAGAGAAAAGAGCCCACAGAGGAGGAATGAAGGAAACTGCAGGCATCTCATAACACCATCCACCACAGCAAACTAAGTCTCTAACACATCTGCAAATGAATAGAGGTGAGTCAGGACTGTCATCTTTAAATGACTTAACCAATTCCTATTGCTTATGGTTAATTACTACCAGCTGTTTCTGATTATTAATACACGTTATTAATTAGCGAATGTGAGGGACGCCGAAGTCTGAGTCTTGCTGGCAAAACCTATGCTACGCTACATTCTGCAGTGGATTTTTGCTTAAATTTTTTTTTAAGTACAATTTTACCTATTATTCTTAACTCACATCACAAATTAAAAATTAAGTTGTTTTGAAAAGAAATTAACACAACTAGTAAATCTGATGCAAGACAGGCAAATTCAGCCAAATAAAATTTTTTTTTTTATGAATTCTAAAAACACATATAGATGTAAAGTAAAATGAAATGTGCCCTCATAATGTTGTTGCCTCTCTCCTGTCTCTGTCCTTGTCTTGTGTCTTGTTAGTTACTTGTGGTGGTTTTGTGTCTTGTTTACTGTATTTACTCCATTAAAGGCCCGCACCCTATTAAACACCTCCCCTCCATTTTTTTGGCACATTGCATTTAGTAAAATTGGGAATTCCTGAGAGAACTGAGTAAAATGAAAATGAAACAGTCCTAAGTCATTTCCACAAAATCTCATTAGGTCTGTCCTGGTTTCCATGTTGGTTATGCAGCCGCAGTGCCTCATATTTCCAGACAGCCTGCCGTTCTCCTTCCCTGGAACCATTTTATCAGCTCCTCTTCAATGTCCTGATAACGCACTTTACCCCCCCCAGGCAGCCATTTTGCTGTTTTGGCCAGCGTTGCAAGCTCATCATTGTTCCTACACCACTCCCGGACACATTTCCTATTGACTAGGAAAATCTAAGCACCATGATGGTTACCCTTCTCTTCAGCTTCTTTTATTACTTTAAGCTTGAATGCTGCCAAGTAGCAATTTTCTGAACTTGTGTAGCAGCTACTGCATGCAGAAAAACATTTGTTTTGAGTGTGCTTCTCTTGCTGCATGCATACTGCTTCTCATATAGTACACATGTCCGTACATACCATAAGGCCGCACTCTGTACAGCATGCATGTGCACACAAAAAATCATCAGTATTCACCTTCCTTCACAAAACTTGCCAAGATTTTGATTTTTTTTTTTTTTTTGATTCATCACCCTGAGAAATTTTTGTCGATCATACCCAGGAAGTCTGCCCCTCCCACTCTACACAGACCATTCCTTCAGTGAATCGGAAGCAGAGTTTGCCTCTGGGAAATCGGCAGAGAAACCCCTGGTTGATCCACATTTTTTTCACAAACTGAATGAATGAATGAATGAATGGATTTGAATGAATTAATTTATTTCTTTGGCACATAGAATAACAACACAGACAATAACAAAACCCATAAAAAGAACAATGTACAATGAACCCATATGGCCAAAAGGGTGAAGGCAGAAGCAAAGCTTGTAAATACCATAAAAAATGAATGCATACATATATAAATATATATACTCATAACAACAATACAAAAGACTTTGGACATTTTAGATTTGACATAATTAATATGTGTTTTCCAGCTTAATTTATCATCAATATAAACAGCAACAAGTTTTGTATCTGTGACAATTTCAGTTTTCATATCATATAATAATACATTTCTGCTTAAGTTCCTGGACTTATTACTAGGGATGGGTATCGATAAGATTTTATCGATATCGATACCATTATCGATTCCGCTTATTGATCCGATTCCTTATCGATTCCCTTATCGATTCCTTTATCGATACCTCTTGTGATACCTCTTTGTGTACTAAAAGTAGGCTTTTCAGGTTTTCTTTGTCAGCGGGTCAAAGAGCTTTTTCTTATTGTGCACCCGCTCTGTGGAACGGTCTTCCTGCGACCGTGAGGCAGTCGGAGTCTGTGGACATTTTTAAGTCAAGACTTAAAGCCTATCTTTATTCTCTTTCTTATGAATATTTTTTTATTTTTTATCTGTTAAATTCTTTTACTTCTGTTTTTTTTTTTATTATTATTTATTTAATTAAATTTTTTATGTTGAACTGTTCTGTGTGAGGTGCCTTGAGATGGCTTTTGAGACGGCTTTTGTTGTGATTTGCTGCTTTATAAGCCGATTAAATTGAAATTGAACAACATTTTATTGAGTCTTAAAGTAAATAAATATGAAATTGGTCACTGGATCCTTAAACTTTGGACATAATAAACTCTACATGGTGGATCCTTGATCTCTGGACATAAATAGAAATAAATGAAACGTCACCTTTGGTGCTCATTAAAGCTTGTTTGGGAGCTGTTTGGCAGACATCATGTCTGATGAAGGGCGAGGCCCGAAACATCACCTTTGGTGCTCATTAAAGCTTGTTTGGGAGCTAACTGGCTGTGCGGATCTCTTTTTCGTATTTTGTGCTGTTCCTTTACTTGATCCTGCACGCCAATACAGATTCGGATGTGCGTGTCATTTCATTATTTTTTGACCTATGTAAGTAGCTCATTATCCAATCATGTGCCAACCCCCTGATACCATACTTCTGTAATTTGTCAAACAGCAAAGTATGCTCTATAGTATCAAATGCTTTCTGTAAATGAATAAAAAAAACACCCCTACAGTATATTGCCTATTCTCAATTGGAAATTTGTTCAATGATATCCATTACAGCCAATGAAGTAGTGCGATTTTTTTTTCTAAAACCATATTGCTGCTTGCTGAGGGCCCCTTCACACATAGTGCAAAGTTTGGATGAAGTACACACAGTGCGCATGACGCAGGAGTCATGTGCAAGCCGTGTAATGTCGTCCCTGTCACCAGTGCCTCCTACACCTGTTGCTACTATTATTTGTGCACACAAGCACCTGAAAGACAGAGTGTGCGCTGTGCGAACCCATTGCACTCTCTCGTAGCAGGTGCTGGCCAAATTCCAGGTGACACTCACGAACACCTAACACCACTCGCATGGCACTTAGACAATGTGTGGCCAGTCGCACTCTTGGCACGACAAGCGACTGCAGACAATCACTGTCATACTGCTGTGAAAATTGATTGAGTTCCACACGAGTGTGACTTGTGCGCTCCACTCAAGGGAGGTGTGGCTTCCGATAGAAGCAGCTGTGGTGATCTGTCATTCTGGACATTCCAGCTACACAACACCTACTGTGTTTGGACAGTTATAGACTAACAACTGTCCACTGTGAGGCGCGTGTGTCTGATTGCTGTATTTACGTGGACATAAATAAAAGGCAGTGGATATTTTGCCAGATACGGCAAACACGCACCTAGCGATATTTGACCCGAAGTCCTTGCTGATTGGCTAGTTCAAATAATGTCATCGTAGAGCAAGGGTGGGCAATCATGTGCCATGAAGGGCCGAAGCACTGCAGGTTTTCCTTGCTACCAATCACCTCAGCAGGTGATTTCATTAATGTTCAGGTGTCTCAGCAGGTGATTTCATTGGCAACCAGGTGTTTATGTTCAAGGGAGAGGCTCATCAGCAACCCACCTGCTGAGGTGATTGGTTGCAAGGAAAACCTGCATTGTCTCGGCCCTCGTTGCCCACCCTTGTCGTAGAAGGTATTTCAACATGGCGGCGCCCTCGACATTGACTGTTGCGGTGCCCTTGGCTTTGAGTGTTGATGCTAATTTTTCATCTTTAAATGCTGTTTTGGGTGCCATAAAGTCGTTTGAATTGGAGCAGAAAATCACCTACTGGTGGAGGGATTCTATGCTGTTTTGGGTGCCATAAAGTCGTTTGAATCAGAACAGAAAATCACCTACTGGTGGAGGGATTCTCGGACGCTATAATCAGCTCAAAAACATGGCATAGCTGTGCCCGGCATTTCACCACATGGTGGAAATAATTTTGGGCATGGTGGAAATAATTTTTGCAGTCTTGATAATTTTCTGTGTAGGGCGGGGATGATAAACAAAACCTGCAAATTCAAGACAGAATAAAAACGAAAATACATAATTCCACGTCGGCACGTGTGTTTATCCTGTTTTTTTCTCTGTCAGTGTCATGTCTGCAAAACCTTCGATCAGTCCACCTCTGAAAATACTAATGAATGGTAAAATATGCCAATTTTCAATAATGAAAATCACCAATATCGAGCTATCATGAATGTGAAATAAGGAGATCTTAAACTCCGATTGCCTTTACGTTCCCAGCCGACCACGGCAGTTCCGTTGTGAATAAATTTAGACGGCCGGCAAAACAGCGCAAGCCGCGTACGGTGAAATATCTTTAAGTTCCCGCCCAACAGCAGCCATTCCGTTGTGAATAAATTTAGACAGCTGGCAAAACAGCGCAAGCCACGTAAGGCGAAATATCGTTCAGTTCAACTTTGCTGGAGCTGATTTCATCACAGGTTCTGGTACTGATGATGTCATTTGAATTAGCCAATCAGAGAGGAGATCTGGCAAAACATCGCTAGCTGTAAATTTACCGGGTCCGGCAAAATATCCACTGCCTAAATAAAAACGTATATCGCATATATCACAATGGGCGATCTGACCATCACATCACCCACGTGAGCTCTGTTCCACATGATGCAGTGTCTGTGCTGTGGCGCGCTGTCCACAAGACATGCATCGGCCGACTGGACGCACCTGACCAGTAGATGTGGACATGATCAGAGCACACTGCTTCTCATTCATGTCATTTCATGTCTGTGACCATGGGTCATCACCAAAGGAACAGACGGACCATATTTGTATTGCTCGCTTGATAAATGCGGCGTTTTTATATGGTGTGGGATTTTAATTTTTTTGGTAATACTTCCATGTCCTTCCTGATATGAGGCAGCTTTCTGCAGCTTTTAAAGAACAGCTCCGTAGCTCAGTGGTAAAGTCTCTGACCGTGAATCAGAGGTTTTGAAAGGTGTGAGTTTGCATCCTGGGTGGTGTGTTTTTTTTTCTTTTTTTCTTATTCCACATAAGCTGTGCGATGTGGTTCCACAGGTACCGGCTGGTTTTTATTTTTTAAATTTTTTCCACATAAGCAGCGCAATGTGGTTCCACAGGTACCAGCTGGTTTTTATTTCTTCCACATAAGCGGCGCCATGTGCTGCACCTGGCACTGTTCCTGCTCGACAGGAACAGTGCCAGGCGTGCATGAACTCTCGCACTGGGTTTGTGCACACCTGCACATTGGCTCGATGTTTCGTGTGCTAATTTCGAACTGTTTTATGCTGTTTCACCGTTTTCATCCAAATGCCGTCCAAACTTCGCACTATGTGTGAAGGGGCCCTAAGGATAGGTTGTTTAACTAAGAAATCATTTAACCTTTACAAATACCTTTTTCAAAATTTTTGAAAATTGTGGTATGATGGAGATTGGCCTATAATTTGAAAAAACATGTTTGTCACCAGATTTGAACAATGGTATCACTTTAGCTATTTTCATTTTGAAAGGAAATTTCCCAGTCATTAATGACAAATTACAGATATACATTAAAGGCTTAACAATACAATCAGTAATATTTTTAACCAAAAATATATCAAAATTGTCACTATCAGTTGATTTTTTTTCCATTAAATTTATGAACTATGTCAATAATCTCTTTTTCATCAATTCCTTTAATGAACATTGAATCCAGAACTGTTTAACTGTTTTGCTGTAATCCAAAAAGCACATTTTGGAAGATAAAATAACATTTGCTAAATTTTTACCCATGTTAACAAAATAACCATTAAAATGATCTGCTAGAGCTTTCTTTTCTTTAACAATTGTGTCAGTATTTGTATAAAAATAAGCAGGATATTCTTTAACAACTTCTTTCTTATTTATGATTTCATTTAAAAACTTCCAAGTACTCTTTATATTCATTTCATTTTTTCCAATAAATCACTCTAGTACTGCCTTTATACAAGATTGCATAATGTTAATTGGTTTATTTTTTAATATGTCTTATATCTTCTCTCAGCTTTATTTGTTTTAATTTTTAGAAACTGCTTGTACAAAAAAATCTTTTAACATGCATTCTGAAGTCCCTTAGTGATCCAAGATTTATCAATATTTTGCTTATTTCCAACTTTTGACACAAAAGGGCAATGTTTATCATATAACTTGTAAATAAAAGAAATTAATGATTCATTAGATTGATCTATATCCTCAATATAAATGTCTCTCCAGTTTTGGTGAATTAAATCCATTCTAAGATTTTCCATAGTTTCCTTTGTTATTTTCCTTGTGAAGTTCGTAATGTTACTATGGTCAAATTTATCAACTAATGAATTGAAAAATTGAAAGCAACGAAAACAGGCAAATGGTCACTGATATCACTAATGAGTGGTCCGCCCATTATATTTCCGATGGTAATATTTGTCAATATATTATAAAGTGTTTATGTATTCCTAGCAATCCTTGTTGGATGAGTAATCACTGGATACAATCCCATACAAAACACAGAGTTTATAAATTCATCTATATGTAATTGACTATGAGGATTTAGGAAATCTATATTAAAGTCTCCACAGATAAACAAAAGCTTATTATTTTTAAAAGTGTTGTACATATTTGTCAATTTATCCACAAGAAAATTATGTTTGATCCAGGTGCTCTATAAATGCATAATTATGTTTTTTTTTATTTTTCACATTTAATTTCCCAAAGTCACCCACAGTACCATTCCCAGGCTTATCATCCACAGACATTCCTCCCGCTCCTGGAAAAACCAAGTGCAAGGTGCAACAGGTCCAGAAGGAAATTAAACCAACCATCCAAGAAACCTCTCCTAAGTTAGCAGCAGCACTCTACGTGCCAGCACTGGAGGAAGCTGCAGCTTTCGTGTGGCCAGAGTCCACTTCAGAGGACACAACAGCTGTGTCTTCAGTTCCTAGTGCTGAGGTGGCAGAGGATTGGTGCACCACGCTTTATGCAGTTTCTGCTCCCAAGGGCTCACCTGGTATCCTCAGCAATGACACTCAGCTCCCAAGGGCTCGCTGACTACCAAACTGCCAGGCAAAAACCTGCCGCTGCCCTTCCATGCGCACCGCCCAGTGACAACCCCTGAGCTCCAGAGGGCTAGCAGACTGCCAATCTGCTCAACAACGCCTTGCGTACTGTACAGTAAATTCTTCTCAAAACAAATGACAAGCGATTTAATCCAATTCATAAATGTTGAATGAAAAATGACAATTTATATTTACACTTTCTGTTATGGGGTTAAAGCACCTGATGGCAGCTCTCTGCTGCTCACAAATGAAACCTACTAGATGTAATTTTTGTAGGTGGGAGCAAATGCTATGTTCATCTAATATTAATGTGTTTTTAAGCTTTAAACATTATTTATGACCTATGCATAACATCAAATGGCATGAAATGTTTCATCTAGAGACAAATAGTTTTGGACATGGTGACATATATCATCTAACTGGAAATGTTGAGGGTTTTGTTTCACATTTATTTACACTGGCAAACCCATTTCTAACACCAAAACAGTTGATCCACCTGAATAAAGGTGTATTTTCTTTAAAGATTTGAAGAATTTTCAAAAACCCAACTAGTCCTGAACCATGATGTCTAAACTGGGGTGTGAACCAAGCTGTGACTTCTGTGTACCACTACACCCCTAATATATACACACACAAATTTTGCAATGACCTTTGAACAGTAGCAGTGAAACAAGCTCAATTCAAATGATTTATAAAATTAAAAATATTCTGTCTGCTGGTTCACAGTAAATTTTTATCAGTTGAAGTTTCAGAGTATCAATGTTCTGGTATCTTTTGGTTTAAAATAGATTTTAGTTTGGTATCTGGTAATTGTTTCAATCCTACAGTGTAGTATATTGTCTTGCTATTCCTTTTCTATGTAACTGCAGTACTATTTATTGCTCAGCTCTTCTTCCATTCCTCATATGAACTGAAGGGACAGCGATAAAGGGGTTTTGTACAGTTGTATGCAAATGTTTGGGCACCCCTGATAATTTTCATGATTTTCCTTTATGAATCATTGGTTGTCTGGATCAACAATTTCAGTTAAATATATCATACAGCAGACAAACACAGCGATATTTGAGAAGTGAAATGAAGTTTATAGGATACAGAAAGTGTGCAATCATTCTTTAAACAAAATTAGGCAGGTGCATAAATTTGGGCACCCCAACAGAAAAAATATTTCAATATTTAGTAGATCCTCCTTTTACAGAAATAACAGCCTCTAAATGCTTCCTATAGCTTCCAGTGAAAGTCTGAATTCTGGTTGAAGGTATTTTGGACCATTCTTCTTTACAAAACATCTCAGGTTTGTTGGTTTCCGAGCATGGACAGCCCACTTAAAATCACACCACAGATTTTCAATAATATTCAGGTCTGGGGACTGAGATGGCCATTCCAGAAGGTTGTACTTGTTCCTCTGCATGAATGCCTTAGTAGATGTTGAGCAGTATTTAGGGTTGTTGTGTTGTTGAAAGATCCAGCCCTGGCACATCTTCAACTGTGTCACTGATTCTTGAACATTGTTCTCAAGAATCTGCTGATATTGACTGGAATCCATGTGACCCTCAACTTTAACACGATTCCCAGTACCTGCACTGGCCACACAGCCACACAGCATGATGATGGAAGCTCAATGAGCTTACCAAACAAATTTTGTGTTCCAATAATTAATCAATAAATAAATAAATTACCACAATCACCACAATTACCACAATCAATAAAATGATAAGGGTGCCCAAATTTATGCACCTGCCTAATTTTGTTTAAATAATTATTGCATACGTTCTGTAAATACTTGAAACTTCATTTCACTTCTCAAATATCAGTGTGTCTGTCTGCTATATGATATATTTCACTGAAATTTCTGATCCAGACAATCAAGGATTTAGGAAAAACATGAAAATCATCAGGGGTGCCCAAACCTTTTGCATACAACTCTACAACACCCCTTTCTAGCTGTCCCTTCAGTTTATATGAGGAATGCAAGAAGAGCTGATAAATAGTTCTGCAGTTACATAGAAAAGGAACAGCAAAACAATATACTACACTGTAGGATTGAAACATTTACCAGATACCAAATGAAAATCTATTTTAAACCAACAATAAAAAGCTCAGTGTCTGTTTTGGGCTGTATGCATTGATAAATCTGAATTCATTTTTGTTTGTTCTTGTCATATAAATGTAAAGAAACAGGTACTGTTAATCCACATAGACACAAATACTCTATTTTAACTAAATGCCAAGGGTCAGTGGTTACTTGTGTGAGCTGTGTTCTATCTAATAACCCTTTATTAGATGAGTATTTTCCCATGATAGCTAAACAGATGAAAAATTGTTCCAAATTTCCTTTTGAAATATTCACAAAACATTTATATTTTCAAATGGGGCTCGAGTGTTTAACACATCAGTACGACTTTGATAAATCCTCAGAATGGATCAAAAAAAAGAAAGAGAAAAACTGCCAACTGATGGGTAAAATGTCTCTATTATGCAATAAAACACTATTGTACTGTTGCTTTGAAAAGTCTGTGATTCTCTTTGAGAGAGTGCTCGTCTTTTCTGTGCCCCCAGGAGAAAATTACACAACTCGTTTGTTCCGACTTGATTAAATATATTTCTTCCAGGAGCAGCAGCCCATTCTTTGCGCTATGTTTACTGTCTTCGGCACAGTGTTTCTATTGTGTACATGGCATGCGCATGCACGCCAGAAGAGCTCAGCAGTTAAAGTAAAACTCGAGGCTTAACCACCGATCCAGCTTGCTGAACTTTCTGCTCTATCGACACTTCTGTGGAGATTAAATAAAGCCTCGCTCCTTCCGCTCACTCTTGCTCTGTTGTTTCCCCACCTTTCCTTTGCCTTTTCTTTTTCACCAACCTTTCTACTCTTCCTCATTGCTTGAGTGCCTTCTTATGCATTCAAGTTTGTCATATACTTGTACTTTTTTTTATGCACAAGACTGCGCATATGTAATTCTGTGCATGTGAGATTACCATCTATTCATTCATTTTCTACACCTGCTTACTCCAATCAGGGGTCACAGGGGGCTGGAGCTTATACCAGCAGTCACTGGGTGAGATGTTGTGTGTTGGGGGGGTTTGGCTGGATGTTTTTGTGTTGTTTTCTTTTCTTTGCTCTCCAGGTGGTATGCAAACTGGTTTTTGTCTGTGGAGAAGGTGCTGGCAGAAGAGTCCTTCACCCTCATCAGCATGATTTGCAGCACCTGTGGATGATGCTCACGTGCAAACTTAAAGACTTTCAGCTGAAGCAGATAATGAGATGGCGTTCTGCATTTAAGCCATGAGTGATTCGAGCAGAATTGCCGGGAACTCGACCTTGTGACGTTCGTTTGTGAGACGCTGAGGACCGCGCCAGGGTTTGACACATCGTGCCTGTGAAGGAGGACGGGTGAGGGACACATGCTGTCAGCACACATCAGCGGTGATTATTGTCTGAATGATCGTTAATAGTAATTTGGCATTCTGTTATGCAGTATATTTGAACATTGATGAGAATTGTGCAGTTTGCTTCTCACTGCCGTGGCGTACGGACTGATGATCCTCCACCTGTTGTGAGAAGCTGCTCATTTACATAAAGCTTAAATTCAGACCTGAATGTGTTGCTGATAGTGTGTGCCTCTGAAGGATATTTGCTGTAGCTCTGTTGACTTACCTCACCTTTTCCATCCTTCACAGAGTCAGTTTGTCGTGTCCACCTGGGGGGTGTTTGGCGGTGAATCTGAGTCCAGAAGTGCCAAGGCTTCGATCCTTTTGGGCGCTGGAGAGCGCGCCGTCCTTCACTCCACCAGACAAACTAAATATTTATGTTGTACACTAATTATTGCACTGAGGGGAAATAAAATCGTTTTGTTTATGGAACCGCTTTCTGGTTATTTAGCGCTGGGTTCGGTCAGACGTTGGTCCGCTCCTCAACCTGCGTCTGCACATAACATGAGAGGCTGAGCACACCCTGGATAGGGCCACATCGCAGGGCCACATCATGTAGACAGACGACAAACACATGGACACTCTCACTCATGGTCAATTTTAGGGTCCCTTCACACATAGCACAAACTTGGTTGTATTGCGCATGAAGCAGGAATCGTACACAATATGTGTAAAATCATAGCTACCTCTAACGCCTCGTACACCTGTTGCTACAACTCTTTGCGCACACCAGTGGCTAAAAGAGTGCGCTGCAAGAGCCCATTAAACCCTCTAACCTTGGTGTCGGCCAAATTCCAGGTGACACGCACAAACATCTAACACCGCTCGCATTGACACTTAGAACATGTGTGGCCATTTGCACTATTAGCACGACAACAGTCAGCAAACAATCACTGTCGAGCTGGATGTGAAGTTTGTCTAAGTGCCCCCATGAGTGTGGCTTTGCAAACAGACACGGTGACATGTTAGTGTGTGCACTGAACTAACAGGGAGTGTGTCCGCCGACAGGAGCAGCTATGGAGATCTGTGGTTCTGGACATCCCAGCTGGGGAACACGTACCGTGTTTGGATGGACATGAACTAACAACTGTCCACTGTGATGTGCGTGACTGCTTTCTGTCCTCATGTGGACATACATAAAAACATATTTCACTGTTGCCATGAGCTGCAGCAAGCAAGCGCATGCTGTGCACATTCACAGGCTATCCCAGGTGAAATGGACCGTCAGATCATAACACACAGCAAGCGATCTGAATGTCACGTCACCCATGTGAACTCTGTTCCACATGATGCAGTGTCTGTCCTGTGGCTTGCGGTCCACAAGATACGCGTGTCGGGCAGGACACTGCTACCCGACAGTCAGCAGACGATCACTGTCGAGCTGGATGTGAAATTTGTGTAAGTGCCCCCACAAGTGTGGCTTTGCAAACAGACACAGTGAAATGTTGGTGTGTGCACTGAACTGACAGGGTGGCTGACAGGAGCGCCTGTGGAGATCTGTGGTTCTAGACGTCCGGGGCTGGTGAACACGTACCATGTTTGGACGGACATGAACTAACAACTGTCCACTGTGATGCGCATGTGTCTGCTTGCTGTCCTCACATGGACATACATAAAAACATATATCGCTGTTGCACTGGGTTGCAGCAAGTGCACGCATGCCGCGCACATTGACAGGCTGCCCAAGGTGATCTGGACTGTGAGACCATAACACGCAGCGGGCGATCTGAATGTCACTCCACCTATGTGTGAGTTGCCCTGAGTTGTACTTATTCATACTATGTGTGAAGGGACCCTAAATTTTTCAATTCATCTAATCTGCAAGTCTTTGGAAGTGTGAGAAAGGCGGAGCACCCAGTGGGAACCCATGCAAACATCAGGAGAATATGAAAACTCTACACAGAAAGGACCAGGTGGGAAGCAATCCTAGGACCTCCTCACTGTGAGGCAACAGTGCTAAACACTAAGACAGTTACCATTTATCTATCTGCATATTGTGCCTGTGTAAAGGAATTCAATGGGGCTAATTTCAAAAAAAGAAAATTATGCCAGCACTGATCGTCTGAATTACCTTGCTTTGTGTTGCTTCTTGCCCATCAAACAGTTCTGAATGAATGAATGACGTCACTTCTTCCGTAACTGTTTTGTTGGGTTTGTATGTGTTGTATTAATGGAGAACAGAACTACTTAGATAGGTTGTCCTAAATCGATGTGATGCATCATTTATCAGGAGCATTTATTACCTCCATTCAACTCCACCAGAGAGCTCACAGTGCAGTTATTTACATTGCAGTTTGTGAATGCTGTTATACATAATACTGTATGTGTGTTTGTGTGCATATAGACACTATCTGTTTTTTAGAAATGTAAGCTCTTCTATGACACTGGCTGCTTTAATTCATGAGAAATACAGTCAAACCTTGTTTCAATTTTTTTCCCACCTTGTTTTCTATTGACTGACCCTAAAATGTACATAGTCCCTGATGTCTGAAGCAGAAATATAACTTTGTGATGAGGTGATGGAACTTTGAGCTGTCATGATCTGAGGTGTGCGGCACAGAAGACAGGTGAACACAAATGCAGCCTCACAGACCCAGCAGGAGGAGAAGGAGGAGGCTTTATCAAAAACAGGCTGAGATTCCTTACACAGGATGTCAGTCAAACTGGCGGTGGTACAGACAATCGTGAGGCAGAGGCGTGGTCCAAAATAGCAGGCAGGTTCACAGGTGGTGGCAAAAACAATGTCAAAAACAAGCAAGGTTCATACACGGGAAGACAACAGAACTATGGCAAAACAGGATAAAGCTGGAATGAGGGCAAACGCCCGAGGCAGGAAGCACAACGAACTGGCAGTGAAAGACATGACCTATGAGGCTTAAATACAGGGAGGGTAATCAGGGTGTGATGTGAATCAGGTGTAGAGAAAGTACAGGAAGAGGGCGTGGTCGGATGAGACACGGAAGACAAGAGTAGCGTGAGTGGTGGGTGTGACAGACAGAAAAATATTCGACTAAGTGCAAGTAACACCACACAAAACTAACAGTGATAAAAAAATACATAAAATGAAGATGAACCAAAACCCAAAGGCCAACAAAAATGCTAGCATAAAAAAAAAAAAAAGAATCAAACCAGGAATCTAATGAAAGAACAAAAAATAAAACCAATGACTAAAGTGGTAAAAACAGAAAAATCAAAGATCAGGGCCAGACAGTAGAACAAAGACAGGGGCCAAAACATGACACAAGCGCTGTCAACAGCATGCCAAATCAACACATGGTGATACAACCGTAACCATATAGCCAATCAGAATTCTCAAAAAATAAAAAGACAAAAACTCTTTTAATTGTTAACGTAACCACTGAATGAATGAATGAATGAAGTCAATTAATCTTGAATACATATAAGCAAAAATGGTCACACTTTACTTGAAGGTATCATCATAATCGTGACATAACACTATCATAGCTGTTACATGAAACAGTCATGAACGTGTCATAAACATTATGTCAGTGTCATAAACATTTATGACTGCTGTCATGAAGTGTCATTCGATTTTTATAATGACGAGTTGACATTTTTTGGCTTATAACGACTTTAATCAAAGTGACATGACCAGAAGTTGTCTTTGACATTTTTGTTCTTTGGCTGTATGGCAACTTGTCAGCTTGTCATTACAAAAACTGAATGACACTTAATGACAGCAGTAATAAACATTTATGACATTTACATAATGTTTATGACATGTTCATGACTGCGTCATGTAACAGTTATGACAGTGTTATGTTACTATTATGACAATACCTTCAAGTAAAGTATTACCGCAAAAATTACGAGGTCTGTCAATAAAATATAGGTCCTTTTTATTTTTTTAAAAAACTATATGGATTTCATTCATATGTTTTTACGTCAGACATGCTTGAACCCTCGTGCGCATGCGTGAGTTTTTCCACGCCTGTCAGTGACGTCATTCGCCTGTGAGCACTCCTTGTGGGAGGAGAAGTCCAGCCCCTCGTCGGAATTCCTTTGTCTGAGAAGTTGCTGAGAGACTGGCGCTTTGTTTGATCAAAATTTTTTCTAAACCTGTGAGACACATTGAAGTGGACACGGTTCGAAAAATTAAGCTGGTTTTCAGTGAAAATTTTAATGGCTGATGAGAGATTTTGAGGTGATACTGTCGCTTTAAGGACTTCCCACGGTGTGAGACGTCGCGCAGTGCTCTCAGGCGCCATCGTCAGCCTGTTTCAAGCTGAAAACCTCCACATTTCAGGCTCTATTGATCCAGGACGTCGTGAGAGAACAGAGAAGTTTCAGAAGAAGTCGGTTTCAGCATTTTATCCGGATATTCCAGTGTTAAAGGAGATTTTTTTAATGAAAGACGTGCGGACGGATTGCAGCATCGGTTCGCAGCCGCTGCGACGCTCCGCCACAGGAAAAACACCTCCGTTGGAAGCCTTAAGGACAAGTTGGAACATGTCCAGCTGTTAAACAATTTCTCATATACTCACTCCACTGAAAGCCATCAAAAGCCGTCTGGATTTTACAAATGGTTATCAACACGGAGGTGTTTTTCCTGTGCCACCGCACCGCGCCGGCTGCATCCCGATGCGCGGACCCGTCCGCACGTCTTTCATTAAAAAAATCTCCTTTAACAGTGGAATATCCGGATAAAATGCTGAAACCAACTTCTTCTGAAACTTCTCTGTTCTCTCACGACGTCCTGGATCAATAGAGCCTGAAATGTGGAGGTTTTCAGATTGAAACAGGCTGACGACGGCGCCTGAGAGCGCTGCGCGACGTCTCGCACCGTGGGAAGTCCTTAAAGCAACAGTATCACCTCAAAATCTCTCATCAACCGTTAAAATTTTCACTGAAAACCAGCTTAATTTTTCGAACCGTGTCCACTTCGATGTGTCTCACAGGTTTAGAAAAAATTTTGATCAAACAAAGCGCCAGTCTCTCAGCAACTTCTCAGACAAAGGAATTCCGACGAGGGGCTGGACAACTCCTCCCACAAGGAGTGCTCACAGGCGGATGACATCACCGACAGGCGTGGAAAAACTCACGCATGCGCACGAGGGTTCAAGCATGTCTGACGTAAAAACATATGAATGAAATCCATATAGTTTTTGAAAAAAATAAAAAGAACCTATACTTTATTGACAGCCCTCATATATACATCAGAAAATTACTGCAAAAGGACACAATAGAATGAAACGGCTTGAGAAATGTTTTGCTTTAAGTCAAGTCTGGGAACGTGCTGGTGCCAAACATTCACTACACCATATGACCACCTTGGATCCTGAATGGCAACCAGATAGACAACTGGTTCATCCCAACATTTGGAAAGTAACTATCCATCGCCTGGAACCAGGTGAAATGTGAGCTTGTTCTTGGTAGGCTGTGAGCAGCTATGTAGGTAGCTATGCTAAAAATTGCCCAGTTATGACATTGGGGAGGTGATGGTCAAGTGGTGTGCTTTGTAACTACAGTGTACTCGGTTCAAATCCCCATCAGTCTTGAAAATCACAAAGGGCTCTTGGGCAAGGTCCTTAATTGTCAGGCTACTCCCCATGTGCAGCTGAACGTGTTTCATGGCAGCACATTGATATCGGTGTGAATGTGAGGCATATTTGGTTGGTAATAAGAAATGTGAGGCATCACTGAAAAGCACAATATAAATGCAGTCCATTTACCATTCATCTAATGAGACTGTGGTGGCCTTTCTCTGCAATCCCAACAGTATTGAATTATACAGGATAAATAAAGAAGATTTTACACAAACTGTCATATAGCATCACTATGCCTAGACTGTTGAGCCGTCACCCTCATGTCTTCATTTATTCTCCCCCCCTCCTGTTTTTCTGAGCATGCTCCTCCTGTGTAATAAAGACCTCTGTCTGAGCCAGGTTAGGGGAGTGTGAGTCTGTGGGCTCCCAGTAAGCACAGGGAGGCTTTCCTGCTCTCTTTCTGTCAAGCTGCAGTGTTATGTAGGGTTATGGGAGCATTAGGCATGGGAGGAAAAGATTTAGCAATTTCTGCTCCCAGTGGTTCTCATCATAGAATACTGGGAAGAACCCACTAAAGAAATAAGAAGAAAATTAACAAGCAAATAAATAAATGAAGAAGACCGAACTCTCCGAGTGGAGAGTAAACAGAAGATGATATAATCTTTCGTTTAAGATGAAAGTAGCATTTAAATGGGTTGTAATGGGGAAGAAGACAGAAAAAATAAGCTGGAAATGATGTAGGAAATGTAGATAGTGAAGAAATATGTCATTTGGGTACAATCAATGTGTTATACTGTTATCTATTAAAGGTTTATGGGTGCGACATGTGAGTGCAGTTTCCAGTCCTGGTCAGAATTATGGGCACAGTTGAACTGAATAAAAACAATTTAAAATATGTTCAAAATTAAATGCAAATTAACCAACCAATCTGGAATAATAAGAACATTTAATAAAATATACACCGTTAATGAACATTAATAACAAAATGCTTTCTGGTAGAAAAAATACAGACAAGAAATATACACGTGACAGTTATGAAAGGGGGTTCATAACCTTCCTTGCATGTAAGGGAGGTGCTACAATTCAACGAGTCAGTGGACCCAAAAGTATCCGGGGCAGGAGTAGCAGTCAAGACTGGCAGGAAATGGAGAGCGGAGGCGGCATTGGAGCAGGCAGAGTCTCGAATACGCCACAGAGTCCTGGTGGGAACAGTGGCCAGAGGCAGAGCTAGACTAGGAACCATCGCACCCCCCCATTGTGACAAGGCTCGGGGACAGGAGTGGAGGCAACTAGTCCAGAATGAGATGAGAGTAGTGGTGGAGGAGGAGAGGTCCAGCAGAGCAGTGGGAATGAGACAGCAAGGCACCTGGATGAGATGGGAGCAAGTTGCAGAGAGGAAGATCTTGTGGACTGACCTCTGGCGGGCACAGACATACTGCATCAAGTGCTTGGTCCAGGCTATCTATGACGTACTTCCCAGCCCATCCAACCTGCACTGCTGGGGTTTGGTTGATACACCAGCATGCCCCTTTGCCAGAGAAAGGGGACCCTCGAGCACATACTGAGTTGCTGCACAAAAGCTCTGGGGGAAGGCAGATACCAATGGCGTCATGTTCAGGTGCGCAAGACCATTGCAGAGAGGCTCTGTAGTGGCATCGCCAGCTATCTGAGGTCAAAGCCCACGAAGAAAGCCATCAACTTCATCAAAACTTGGGAGAAGCCAAGAACGACATCGAGAGCAACATCAGGGCTTCTCAACACTGCACAGGACTGGCAACTGTCAGTGGACCTGGGCAGCCAACTCAAGTTCCCTCAGCATGTTGCTAAGACCACCTTCAGACCTGACATCATTTTAGTGTCAGAGACAACGAAGAATGTTATCATGCTGGACCTCACTGTGCCGTGGGAAGAACAAATGGGGGAGGCCTTTGAGTGAAAGAGGGAGAAGTATGACAGTCTAGTCAGAGACTGCCACAGACAAGGCTGGAAGGCTAGGTGCTTGCCTGTGGAGGTAGGGTGCAGAGGCTTTGCCGGACAGTCTCTGTGCAGGGCTTACATGGCACTTGGCATTACAGGAGAGAGAAGGAGGAGGGCCACCCATAACAACACAGAGGCAGCAGAGAAAACCTCAAGGTGGCTTTGGATAAAGAGGGTGGACCCGTGATCAAGTGCTGCTAGGCCACAAGTTGAGGCCTGATCAACCTCAGCTGGGTCACCTGAGAGAGGGTGTCTGATGTTCGAAAGACTCGAAACACCCAATGACCTCAGGTACACCACTGATGATGTGCCCTAGCTACGCATCAGAAGATGTTTCATTACAACAAAAAGTGCACATGACTTATAATCAAAAATTAATTTTACAGCCAGGTTTGATATGTCAGGTAAGACAAATCAGAGGATGATATGTCAACATTTCCAGGTCAATGAAAATGTGTTGAATTTAATTTATTTACAGTGCATCCAGAAAGTATTCACAGCGCTTCACTTTTCCACAAGTTATGTTACGGTCCTATTCCAAAATGGAGTAAATTAATATTTTCCCTTCAAAATTCTACTCAAAACACCCTTCTCCCTCGATTCTCACTGATCGCTCAGTTTAGACAGGTAGTCAGCTCTAGGGTGAGATCTGGTGGATATAAAATTCTTCCAATGATGGAGGCCACTGTGCTCATTGGGGCCTCCAAAACAGCAGAAATGTTTCGGTATCCTTCCCCAGATTTATGCCTCGAGACGATCCTGTCTCGGAGGTCTACAGGCAATTCCTTTGACTCCATGCTTGGTATGTGCTCTGACATGCATGTCAACTGGGGGCCCTCATATGTAGACAGGCATGTGCGTTTCTAAATCATGTCTAATCTAGTGATTTTACCCCAGGTGGACTCCAATTAAGCTGTAGGAACATCTTAAGGATGATCAGTGGAAACAGGATATAACAGAGCTCAATTTTGAGCACTTATGTACATGTGATTTGTTCTTATTTTTTATGAATACATTTGCAGAAATCACAAAAAAAACACACCTTTTTTAAAATTGTCATTATGGGGTATTATGTGTAGAATTTAGAGGAAAAAAAATGAATTTTATCCATTTTGGAATAAAGCTGTAACATAACAAAATGTGGAAAAAATGAAGTGCTGTGAATACTTTCTGGATGCACTGTATTTACTTTTTACTTTTATTGGGGGAAAGAGAGAATTCTTTGAAAGAATGGTGAAATCTTGTAGGTCTTGTCTCATCTGTCCTCACCCAGCGTCTCTCCCATCGGGTTAAGTCAAAACCTATCAGTTATCATGCAAATTTTATGGAGCATGTCATCATAGGGGCAGGCTAAAAATTATTATATATGTAGATATGACGCATTTTTTTTTTTTGTTGCTGTTGTTGTTTTTCAATAACTTAGGCCATTTTAAATATACGAGGTCTGTCAATAAAGCAACGGTCCTTTTTATTTTTTTCAAAAACTATATGGATTTCATTCATATGTTTTTACGTCAGACATGCTTGAACCCTCGTGCGCATGCGTGAGTTTTTCCACGCCTGTCGGTGACGTCATTCGCCTGTGAGCACTCCTTGTGGGAGGAGTCGTCCAGCCCCTCGTCAGAATTCCTTTGTCTGAGAAGTTGCTGAGAGACTGGCGCGTTGTTTGATCAAAATTTTTTCTAAACCTGTGAGACACATCGAAGTGGACACGGTTAGAAAAATTAAGCTGGTTTTCAGTGAAAATTTTAACGGCTGATGAGAGATTTTGAGGTGATTCTGTCGCTTTAAGGATTTCCCACGGTGCGAGACGTCACTCAGCGCTCTCAGCCGCCGTCGTCAGCCTGTTTCAAGCTGAAAACCTCCACATTTCAGGCTCTATTGATCCAGGACGTCGTGAGAGAACAGAGACGTTTCAGAAGAAGTCGGTTTCAGCATTTTATCCGGATATTCCACTGTTAAAGGAGATTTTTTTAATGAAAGACGTGCGGACGGGTCCGCGCGTCGGCTCGCAACCACCGCGACGCCCCACCACAGGAAAAACACCTCTGTTGAAAGCCTTAAGGACAAGTTGGAACATGTCCTGCTGTTAAACAATTTCTCATATACTCACTCCACTGAAAGCCATCAAAAGCCGCCTGGATTTTACAAATGGTTATCAACACGGAGGTGTTTTTCCTGTGCCGCCGCACCGCGTCGGCTGTGTCCTGACGCGCGGACCCGTCCGCACGTCTTTCATTAAAAAAATCTCCTTTAACAGTGGAATATCCGGATAAAATGCTGAAACCAACTTCTTCTGAAACTTCTCTGTTCTCTCACGACGTCCTGGATCAATAGAGCCCTCGTATATTCTGATTGTACTTTTTTTTTTCTATTTGCAGTGAAACCTGAACTCAGGTTATTAATGCTGACAAGTAGCAGTGGACAAGTGGTTAGTGCACTTGGTTTCAGTGCAGAAAGTTCCCAGTTCAAATCCCACCACTGCCACATTTCTCCTCGATTTTCCATGTGGAGTTGTTGCAGGAAGGGCATCCATCATAAAACCTGTTCCAAATCAACATGCAGGTTCACCTTGGATCTGCTGCGGCGATCGAGTGAAAAAACAAGGGAGCATCAAAGTAACTCTGCTATTTATCTTCTGTAGTATTTGCAGTATGAAGACAGTATTTATGTTTGTTAAGGACTGGTCAGGTCTGGGAGCATGCTCCGATGCCACCATCACCACATGCACCACACAAGGGAATCACCTCGAGTCCTTGGCAGCAACTACCCAGACAACCAGTCCACCCAATCTCTCATAAGTAACAATCTATCTATCACAGCCAGGTGAAATGTGGGTTGCCTCTTTGGCCTTTTCCAGTTGCTGCGGTCATTCTTGCAATACCCAAGGGTTCTATGAAGACACCGAGCACTACAAACACTCAGTTGTCACCTTTGGAAGCAGCAGGACTCCAACAACAGCAGCGCACTCAGAGACATGAACGTCACTGCCGAGATAAATGAATGTCTCCACAGTTTTAACATTTTCACCGCACATAAATAAAGTTCTGTTGGCCGAGTCCAGGAGGTCACTGAAAGCTTGGATCTTAGGCATTCCTGGATTCAGCTGTCTCCTGACAGAGGCTTTTAATGACATCTGATACCACTTTTTCTAAGCTTTAGAATTGTTAGTTCTCTAATAGTTCTAGTGTGTGAAAATAAAATCAACTAGTAACGTAATGAATAGATTATGCAACAGTATTTTATCATTATAACATGTTGTGTTACACTGATTTTCATAGATGTTACACAGTCTCATTGTGCTGACCTCAAGCATGTGAAAAAAGCGTGAAATTAAAAAAAAAATTCCCCTTTGTTGCAGATCCCCCAGAGGCTGCTGCATCTGACTTTGAGAACCTCTGCTTGAGTGAACAGTGCGCACAGGATGGCTGTTTGTCTTGAAGCCAGCCAGTGCAGAAGAGAGGAAGGCAGAGCGAGGATTTCCAGCTTCCCTGACAGGCCGAGCAGCCATGTGGAAAAAGAGCTGTGTTTGCTTCAGACTTCCCCATCTTCTCCACGGGGCTCCAGCGTAATCTGTGTGCTTGGCCTTGCTGTGACCTACAGTTCCATCTCAAGACCCTGAAAAACTTTGTTTAAATCAATGCAGCTTCTGTTTGATTTCCCACATCTCTACCTACATCACATTTCAAAACCTATTTGGCCAAACAAAAAGTAAACAGCAGGGGTTCACAAATTTAATGTGCATGCAAACACGCAGTACACATGGCACCAGTTGGTCGGGACAGTGTGCTGTGCCAGGTTTGCAGAGAACCTGGCACAAGAGAGATGATACCACCAACCCACTTCCTTTATTTCATAATGTTTTATGTATTTACATTGGGGTTTATATAAAATTGTTGCATATGAGCCGTTAACAAAAGACAGGTGCAAACATGTCCCGGTAGAATTGATCAATAATGGATTTAATTCCCCTTGAAAAAAAAAAAATCCAAAACAAAATAATAAAAGGCAGCAATACCCAACATGGGTAGTGCACCACAATATAAATGTACAAGTAAGAATACATATGTCTGCAATGGTGTTTTTAATCTATGTATGACTTCATCATATGACTTCTGTGTGACTTTATTATAAAGTCAATCATAGCAATCAGTCACAGATATTTTGTTGATCAATATGTGCTTCATATCGTTCATCTCTTGTTTCTTGAGTTATACAAAAAAGGTGCTTTTCGTACCATGTTTTCATTGACCCTGACAATTGAAAAAACTACTCCTCTAGATATCTATCTAAGTACCAAATGTGAAGGAAATCTGTCTAGCCATTTTTGAGTTATCTTGTCCACACATGCACATACGCAGGCATGCACGCACACAAGCTCTCTCTCTCTCTCACACACACACACACACACACACACACACACCATGAAAATACCCTGTTGTTGCCTCTTTGTGAAGGTGCAGGGTAACAACAATCATAAGTATTACTTCTTTACTCCTCAAAAGCTCTCAAATGAGCCATCCATCTATCCATTTTTGGAATCTGCTCACTGCAGTTTAAGGATCATTGGGGGGCTGCTAGAGCCTATCCCAGCAGTTATTGGGAGAGAGGTGGGGTACACCCTGAACAGGTCAGTGTATTACAGGTCTGACAAATATAGACAAAGCTGGAGCACCAACAGGGAATCCACACAAACACTGGGAGAACGTGTAAACTCCACACAGAAAGGACCAGGTTGACTGAGAACTGGGGACCTCACAGTGAATGGTCCTGAGTTTTGCTTCCACTAACCAACAGTGGTGGGCACAGTTCCGCTAATCCACTAATTAGTGAAGCTAACTTTTTTGTTAGCGGATTAGCGTTTCATATAACCATCAGCAGACCAATTAAGTTCTGTTACATTTAGTTCAGATAACTTTTAGGCTGTTAACATGTTTTTGCAGACATAGTGAATAAAGCTTAACAGTTAAAAACATGTAAAGTCTGAAATCATGTTTTGTTGCAGACAGACAGCTATGAGTGGTAGAGCTCTATCCTTTACAGGGCATCCATCATAGTTTGTTGCTGTGACGCCACTCTGAACTTCACACGGTTGTATATGCTTCTTTTATTTCTGTTTATCACTCTTCTGGTTATTAATTGTATCTACTCTGAACGTTATTTAACAGCAGTCCTGTTGTGAATCGCTAGCAGTTAGCATTCGCTAGCGGTTAGCTTTCGCTAGCTAGGTCGATACCTCCCCTCTCCGTTGTTACTTTTTATAGCTGTTTCTTTTCTACCCGTTTAATAATTCTGTTCGTTTTTCAGTTGAACTGCTGTGAATTTTAAGTCATTTTTACTCCTGTGTAAAATCTTAGGAGCAGCTAGCATTTTCTCTAGCGGTTAGCTTGCGTTAGCTATTTCTGACCCTTATCGTCATTTTTTCATTTCATTTTTTACACTCCTGTTAGTTAATTGTTTAGTGTATTTTATAGCTGCTGCTTTTTTACCTGTTTAATACTTCTGTTAGTTTTTCAGTGTAACTGCTGTGAATTTTAATTCATTTATCTGCGTCTGTGTGAGCCTTAGGAGTGGTTAGGTTATCCATTATTGGTTAGCTTGTGTTTGCTTGGCTACATTTTTGAATTTCTTAGTGCACAAAGTACACTACTTATTATACTTTACACCCTCTGTAAATCCTGCGTGATGTTGGAAGATAGGGTGGCTCTCTTAGAGAGCCGTGTCCATAAGTTAGAGCAGCTTCTTAGCGCAGTGGAGTTAGATGTTACGGGCACTCCAGATGAGGTTAGTGATGGGCCGGCTAGCAAGCCCATTAGCATCAGCTTAGAAACGCTGGCTGTGGAGGATGGCTTTCGGACTGTGGCTAGGCGGAGGAAGCCCCGTAGGGCTTGGTGCCCGGTTGTGGCACCCCAATCACACTCGCCAGTGCGAACTGTGAATCGGTTCTCCCCCTTGGATTTGCCAGATGTGAATTCTCTGAGCCCACGAGTGACTTCCACTCCTGTCTCCAGGCCGAAACACTGGACTTTAGTGATAGGGGATTCTATCACCCGCAAAGTCAGGTTACAGACGCCGGCTGACGTTAAATGTATTCCTGGGGCCAGAGCTCCCGACATTGCATCTCATCTTAGGGTGCTGACGCTGCAGAAGGGAAGACAGACGAAGGAACATGACATGAGATATAGTCACATAGTTATTCACGTTGGCAACAATGATATCAGGATGAAGCACTCAGAGGTCACAAAAATGGACATAGAGAGGACTTGTGACCTTGCCAGAAAGATGTGTCGGCATCGATTAATAGTCTCTGGTCCCCTCCCCTCCCGGGGTACTGATGAGGCGTTTAGCAGGCTGACATCATTAAATAGGTGGCTGGCGCAGTTTTGTAGACAGCAAGGCTTTAGCTTTATTGATAACTGGCCTTCGTTCTGGGGCCACTGTGGCTTGCTGATGCCAGACGGCCTCTGCCCTACTGGGGCAGGCACTGCCATCTTGTCTGCGAACATAGATAGAGCTCTACAGGGAAGGTAACATTAGGAATCTACAGCACACCACAGAGCAGGTGATTAGAGACCCTGCAAGGCTTATGACAAATGTGGGTGTGGAATCCATTAGCTTAGTGGGAAATTTAGTGCAGAAAATCCACTATGGTGATAGTGCAGTTTATTTGCCAGGGAGGGAATTTCAACAAGTTGAGACTGTGGCCTGCTTCCGTAGTCATGTCCATAAAAATCATAGAGGGATATGCTTTCCAAACTTAATACCCATTATTATATTGGATGATGTTGAAACTGAGGATGGCCCAGTGGTTGTTCCAGCAATAGCAAAGATTTCTGTTACTTACAACGCACGTGGAATGTCTTAAACCCAAACCTACTCCTAGGCATCTTATATACGAGGGCTGTCCATAAAGTATAGGTCCTTTTTATTTTTTTCAAAAACGATATGGATTTCATTCATATGTTTTTACGTCAGACATGCATGAACCCTCGTGCGAATGCGTGAGTTTTTCCACGTCTGTCGGTGACGTCATTCGCCTGTGAGCACTCCTTGTGGGAGGAGTCGTCCAGCCCCTCGTCGGAATTCCTTTGTCTGAGAAGTTGCTGAGAGACTGGCGCTTTGTTTGATCAAAATTTTTTCTAAGCCTGTGAGACACATCGAAGTGGACATGGTTTGAAAAATTAAGCTGGTTTTCAGTGAAAATTTTAACGGCTGATGAGAGATTTTGAGGTGACACTGTCGCTTTAAGGACTTCCCACGGTGCGAGACGTCGCGCTGCGCTCTCAGGCGGCGTCATCAGCCTGTTTCAAGCTGAAAACCTCCACATTTCAGGCTCTATTGATCCAGGACGTCGTGAGAGAACAGAGAAGTTTCAGAAGAAGTCGGTTTCCTGTGCCGACGCGGAGGAAAAACACCTCCGTTGGAAGCCTTAAGGACAAGTTGGAACATGTCCAGCTGTTAAACAATTCCTCATATACTCACTCCACTGAAAGCCATCAAAAGCCGCCTGGATTTTACAAATGGTTATCAACACGGAGGTGTTTTTCCTGTGCCGCCGCTCCGCGCCGGCTGCGTCCCGACGCGCGGACCCGTCCGCACGTCTTTCATTAAAAAAATCTCCTTTAACAGTGGAATATCCGGATAAAATGCTGAAACCGACTTCTTCTGAAACTTCTCTGTTCTCTCACGACGTCCTGGATCAATAGAGCCTGAAATGTGGAGGTTTTCAGCTTGAAACAGGCTGATGACGCCGCCTGAGAGCGCAGCGCGACGTCTCGCACCGTGGGAAGTCCTTAAAGCGACAGTGTCACCTCAAAATCTCTCATCAGCCGTTAAAAGTTTCACTGAAAACCAGCTTAATTTTTCGAACCATGTCCACTTCGATGTGTCTCACAGGTTTAGAAAAAACTTTGATCAAACAAAGCGCCAGTCTCTCAGCAACTTCTCAGACAAAGGAATTCCGACGAGGGGCCGGACGACTCCTCCCACAAGGAGTGCTTACAGGCGAATGACGTCACCGACAGGCGTGGAAAAACTCACGCATGCGCACGAGGGTTCATGCATGTCTGACGTAAAAACATATGAATGAAATCCATATAGTGTTTGAAAAAAATAAAAAGGACCTATACTTTATGGACAAACCTCGTATGCTACTCTGGAACCATCCCTAAACCCAAACAGTTCAACTGTCAACCCCACTGAGGTCCTTAGACTGGGTCTCATTAACATAAGATCACTGTCCTCAAAATCATTGTTGATCAATGATCTAATTATTGATCATCATTTAGATATGATTGGGCTATGTGAAACCTGGCTTAAACCTACAGCTGTCCTCCCCTTAAATGAGGCCTGCCCACCAGCATATACATTTAGTCATGTCCCTCGTGATGCGAAGCAAGGTGGGGGTGTTGCTCTTATTTATAAATCTAGGTTTAGCTTATTAGCTGTTGGGGGTTACAAATATCACTCATTTGAGCATCTGATTCTCCACTCTGCTCACATTGCCAAGGTCAGAAGAATAAAAATCAGTCGTATTACTTTGTCACTGTATATTGGCCTCCTGGCCCATATTCTGAATTCTTAGATGAATTTGGTGCATTCATCTCTAACTTGTCAACTAGTGTAGATAACATTTTGTTCATTGGTGACTTTAACATTCATATAAATAAGCCTTCTGATCCCCTCTGCAAATCATTTATGGAAATTGTGGATGCATTAGGATTTTGGCAACGCATTCGGGATTCGATACACATTAGTGGAAATACCCTGGATCTGGTTCTTGCACGTGGTATTGCTGTCACGAATATTGACAAAATGCCTCTTACATCAGTGGTGTCTGATCAGTCACTTATTAAGTTTACAGTTTCGCTGCAGTGTTTAGTGGAACAACAACCTTATATATCTTTACGGCAATGCATAAACTCCTCAACTAAGACTGAACTCGAAGCTAGACTGCCTGATGTCTTAGCTTCACATTTGACAAATACCCAGTCAGTAGACAGACTTGTGGATAGTTTAAACTCAGTGCTCAAAACTACACTCGACATGATTGCACCACCTATGTTAAAACTGCGCTCCCCCAAATCACAGTCACCTTGGATCAATGATTATCTGCGTGACCTCAAGCATAAAGCAAGAGGTCTAGAACGGAAATGGCGTTGTTCAAAATTAAAAGTATTTCACCTTGCGTGGCGTGATGCTATCTTAGACTATAAGCATGCATTATTGGCTACAAAGCGGACTTACTACTCTGATTTGATCAACAAAAACAAGCATAACTCAAAGTTCTTGTTCGACACGGTGGCAATACTTTTGCATGGTCAACCATCTGTAGTTCACAATCTTTTACAGCACAAGATTTCCTGGATTACTTTGGGAAGAAAATAGAAGACATCAGGTTAAACATATCCCGGCATGCCTTAATCCAGCCACTACACCCTGCTATTGATGTGGGCGCCACTACTGAGGTATTACCTAGATTTACAGAATTTGACAGTATCTCAATAGGCATGCTGACAAAACTCGTAATGTCAACAAAAAGCACCACCTGTTTATTTGATCCTATACCAACAAAACTGTTTAAGGACCTGTGGCCCACTCTTGGGCCGACTGTGCTGGAAATTATTAATCTTTCTTTAAATTCTGGATCTGTTCCTAAATGTTTCAAATCTGCAGTGATTAAACCATTACTTAAGAAACCTAATCTTGACCCTAGTGTATTGACAAACTATCAGCCGATATCAAATCTATCATTTTTCTCTAAAATTCTGGAAAAAGTGGTGTCACGGCAGCTCGTAGACTATCTTACTGAGAATAATCTCTTTGAGCCACTGCAGTCTGCTTTTAGAAAATATCATTCCACAGAGACGGCTCTCATTAAAGTGGTGAATGATCTTCTGCTTACAATGGATTCGGACACCACTACTTTTCTGTTCCTGTTAGATCTCAGTGCTGCATTTGATACAGTGGATCATCATATTCTACTTGATAGGCTGGAAAATCATTTTGGGATTACTGGGAGTGCCCTTGCATGGCTGATGTCATACTTGACCAGTCGTTCTCACTGTGTTTTGTACAGTAACACTACCTCTAACCTTAGTGACATGAAATTTGGGGTTCCACAGGGGTCTGTCTTAGGCCCCCTTTATATAGCACCCCTTGAGCACATATTGCGGCATTTTGTCATTATCTTTCCCTGCTATGCAGATGATACTCAGTTATACATGCCGATAACTGCTGGTAATCTCGTTCACATAAAATCCTTAGAAGATTGCCTTGCAGCAGTGAGAAGTTGGATGTCTAGAAACGTCCTACTTTTAAACTCTGATAAGACTGAAATGATGGTTCTTGGTCCAGTGAGACATCGGCATCAATTTGACCAGTTAACGCTCAGCCTCGGCTCGTGTGTCATGCATCACACTGACAAAGTGAGGAACCTTGGGGTAATTTTTGATCCTTCATTGTCCTTTGGCCTCCACATTAGAAATATTACTAGGACTGCTTTCTTCCACCTGCGAAATATCGTGAAAATTTGTCCCATCCTGTCTATGGCTGATGCTGAGACCCTGATCCATGCATTTATCTCTTCTAGATTGGACTGCTGCAATGTTCTATTTTCTGGTTTACCGCAGTCTAGCATTAGGGGTCTCCAGTTGGTTCAAAATGCTGCAGCCAGACTTTTGACAAGAAGCAGAAAGTTTGACCACATTACACCTATTTTGGCATCCCTTCACTGGCTTCCTGTCCCAGTGAGATTAGATTTTAAGGTTCTGCTACTAACCTATAAAATTATTAATGGACTGGCACCCTCCTACCTAGCTGACCTAATTAAACCTTACGTACTGGCCCGGGCTTTACGATCTCAGGGTGCAGGACCACTTTGTGTCCGTAAGGTGAATAAGAAGTCTGCGGGTCACAGAGCTTTCTGTTATCGTGCCCCTGTTCTGTGGAATGATCTCCCTGTGTCAATAAAACAGTCAGATTCTGTGGACACTTTCAAGTCCAGACTTAAGATGCACTTATTTTCCCTTTCATATGGCTAGCATACTGGTACAGTTTTGTTTTACGCTTTTTACTCTTTTAAGTCATTTTATTAGTAATTGGAGCGGGCCGCGGCCTCAACTTTACCTAAATTCTGGGTCTTTTAGTGAAGTTTAGGGCTAGTGGCCGACGATCACCTTAGTATTTCTCTGTTTTTCTTGTTGTTTAATGCTGACAAATTATACAGTATTTCTTGTCGTTCTTTCTGTTTTTTCTCTCTGTTTAAGGTGCAGCTCCATCCAGAGATTGGAGTTGTGTTCGTGTTGGCGATCCTCCTGTTCTGTGCGCCAATAGCATTTCTTGTATATTCGTCCGTGAATTGTTCTGTGAATTGTTCTGTGAATTGTTCTGTAATTTATGTTTTGTAGCATGGCCCAAGCAAAGGGTCACCCCTTTGAGTCTGGTCTGCTTGAGGTTTCTTCCTCAGAGGGAGTTTTTCCTTACCACTGTTGCTCTGAGGGTTGGTAAGGTTAGACCTTACCTGTGTGAAGCACTTTGAGGCAACTCTGTTGTGATTTTGCGCTATATAAATGAAAATGTCCAGGTGGTTTCCATAGTAGAGAAGCTTGAATCTTCGACTGGACTGGGTTGCTTGATGTGAGGACGTTTCGCTTCAAATCACAGAAGCGCTCTCAGCTAAAATTCTTGCTCTGGTAGTCTGACTTCTGTCTTGACTCTTGTGGAGAAGAATAAACCAGAAGTCAACAAAAGCTGGAGTTTTTAACCTAACCAGACCCCTCCTATCGAGAGGCCGACTGCTATAGGCTAGTGACTAAACAATAGCTATTGTGCTCTAGTTAGCACTCTCCTAATGATGGGATGGAAGCCTACCCTGATGGCTCCCTTGACGACTCTCCTGATGACGTGAATGACTCATTACCATGAACAAAAGACTGAATCTGCTTTGACCTGAGTACCCCATTGTAAATAGCGTGTCTGAGACCCGCCCCCCGGTTAAGGCTGGGTTTCAACTGTTTTACAAAGAATGCTTCCTTGATTCCTCTCTCAAACCATTTCTTCTCTCTGGCTAAGATTTTAACTTCCTTGTCCTCAAACGTGTGGTTAGTGTCTTTCAGGTGGAGATGAACTGCAGACTGAGGTCCACTGGCGACCTCTCTGCAGTGCTGGTATAGCCTCTTGTTTAGCGGTTGCTTAGTCTCACCTATGTAGTGTTCATTACAGTTTTCCTGACATCTGATATAATACACTACATTGCTCTGTTTGTAACTAGGGATCCTGTCCTTAGGGTGAACTAATTTCTGTCTCAAGGTGTTCACTGGTTTAAAATAAACTGGGATTTTGTGCTGTCTGAAGATCCTCTGTAGTTTTTCCCCTACTCCTGCTAAATAAGGGAGAGACACTCCTCTTCTTCTTGTCTCCGTCTCCTGTCTATCTGGTCTCTTTGTTTTCTGGGACTTCTGCACTTTGTCCAGGGACCATTGTGGGTACCCACATACTGTGAGGGCTTTCCGTACAAGTTGTTGTTCTTTAGCCCTTCCCTCTGCAGTTGTGGGCACCTGTAGGGCTCTGTGTTGAAGAGTCCTGATCACACCGAGCTTGTGTTCAAGGGGGTGGTTTGAGCCAAAGAGCAGATATTGGTCAGTGTGAGTGGGTTTTCTGTAAACCTCTGTCTGGAGCTGCCTGTTCTCTCCAATCGTAACATCACAGTCCACGAAGGCTAAATGGTTGTTTCTGGCATCCTCACGTGTGAACTTGATATTGGAATCCACTGAATTGATGTATTCTGTAAAGTCCTCGACCTCCTTAATTTCAATGACTTGTCCAGAATTAGTTTGTTTAAAATTTTAAACAGAAGTCAAAACTGTCTGCCTGTGCATGACTCCTGTCATATGCCTGCAAATCTGTATGGTGTGAAAATAAATGATTTTTTCTCCTTTTCTTTCTTATCTTCCCTTTCTCTTTGGTCACCAGGTCTCTTTTCCTGGGAGAAGGATAACCTGAGACAGAAGCGCTGGCTCGTTGTTGTGTCAGTAGCTGCGAGTGTCTGGAATCAATACTATAAGATATCGGTTTAGCTTTTAGCTGTAACTTCCACTAAATTTTTAGGTGTTTATCAGTTTAGCTTTAGAAAAGTTAACTTTTCAGTTAGCGGATTAACGGTTATTGAAGTTAACCTTTTCATTAGCTGTGTCCACCACTGCTAACCACTTAAGCTACCATGTTACTCAAATGACCTATCATTTTTCCTAATATGTTATGTGTTGGGTATTTTCTCTTCCAAACATTCGTAAAACCTTGATAAGACAAACAGAGTCAAGAAACACCAGTGAGACAGAAAGTCAAATTAATCACGCGCGGAGTGCAGCCAGGCTGTACACCAAGGCTACACTAAAGTCTGGCCTGTGCTCCCGCTCTTTTTATTAGAGAAGCCCTCATTACATCATAAAACTTGTCCTAAGGGGGGGGGGGGACAACGCGAGACAAGTTTCTTCCCGTAACATAAACACATACGTCAATAAGCGCAGCTGTAAGGAAAAACAGTTTCTTTCTTTTGCTCTTATCGTTGAAGGTCAGCACATCCCGTTCGTCTGCTGCAGTTATCAGCTGTTGTGCATCTGCCTGGAGTGTCCTGGTCTTCACACTAAGCATCACATCACAACAGTCAAAACAACCTTCAGTTCTTTTACTCCCAGTTCAGCCTGACCCCGTCATGCTTCACTCCCAGTCGTTAGCGGCTACAAAAACAAGTTGTATAATAATAATAAGTACATCCAGCTCTTCATTCCCAGTTCAGATTGACCCCAGCATGCTAAAAACAAGGTTGAATAACACGTACATTCTCAGGGTTAGGTGCAAAACAGCACAACACCGTTCTCATGAGAAAGAAGACAAAGGTACAAATGTTTAACAGTGATAACATATATACAAAATCTTTAACATTCCCCTCCTGTTTATCGCCTGTTAAACATACAGTAGGCATCACCCAGCTTAGCACTTCTTTTTGAGATTTTCACTAAGAGGTTCATCATGGTATGTTCTATAGGCTTACACCCCAGAGGTGATGTCATCATTGTCACCATCATCGGTGTCTGGGTCATCATACTTCCATTGGTCTGGGTACAGGTCATGGGAGTCATCGTCCTCCTCGGTGTCGTCTTGCCCCAGGAGTGGATATGATGCTGGTCCCCCTCCTGGTCCTGGACTTATTGCTGTGGTTATCATTCTATTTACAAGGCCTCGGAGACATGGAATACAACAACATCCACGCAAATACTGCTATAGACACTAATAGTGAAGAAATCAAAGACCTCCATTTTCCCATCCCTTCCAGCCACCAATCCCAGCCTTCGGTGTTTACTCCACTGTGCTCTTTCATCTTCCTGTTCAACGTCCTCAGCCCGTCACTGGCTTGAGTGAGACTGCCATCTGCAGCTGTGTTGTTGGGAATGAATGCGCAGCATTGTTCTCCGAACATGGCACAAACACCTCCTTTCTCTGCCAACAACATATCCAGAGCAATACGATTCTGGAAGGCCATAAGGGACGTGGCTTCTAACTGTGAATGGACAGCCTTAAATCCTTCCTCAGTCCAATTTCCTAATTTCTGTACATTGTAGTGGATGTAGTTTATTCTGTCCACGTTTTTATTAATTGAACACCACCAACAGATGGAAGATTCGAATCCAGCTGCTATTTGATCAACCAGTTTATACTCGTCAGGCACTCCTCTGGGGACTCCTATTGCGTCAATATATGTTGGATTTCCTACTCCTTTCCAATCTCTTTTTACTCTATGTCTGGCTATGCCTTTCTGCCAATCTTCAGGAATAAGAGAGGCTGCATATGTCGTAACGTCTTCAGTGGTCATGGGTATAGCTTTAACTGGTAACAATAATGATATTACTGCACAATAACCTGACACATTTCGTGGCAGTATGTCAAAGATTCTGTTATCACCACACCACCACCATACGTCACTCCTACCGACAGGTTTGAATGTGGGAGTACTATGGACCACATCCTTACACCAGGCAGTGTGGTTTAAGCTACCCAAAGTCTTACTTGTCCCTGTCAAGTGTACACATGTATGGTTAGCATGCCCAACTTTGCTTGAAAATAAAGGTTTAATCTTAGTCAATTTGGTCAATGGATAGATCTTGTCCCACTTAGAACATTTGTTGTTTGCTGCAATGTATGTCTGTGTCATAACAGTCAGCAGACAGTCTTTGGGTAATGCTGCCGGTATTACCTGTAATATAGGTCTGGGTCCCATACATACAACACAGTCCTTCTTTGCTGCTAGTCCTGCTTGTTCTGCCATTAAAAGCCAATTGTTATTTTGTCCACTAATTCCTGTAGTTACTAGGAACCAGTCATCTGCCTTCATGTCTTTTGTGCCTTGTACGGACATCCCCTTTGCTTGTATGGGCACCCCCTTTGCTTGTATGGACACCCCCTTTGACGTACTCAATTCTGTCAATATTGGTTGCTGTACTCTATCTGTTTCACAGAGGAAAAAATGGAAATACGGATCTTTTCCTGGTTTGTATACCCAAAGGAGGAACAACCAACAGTCTCCCTCTATATCAGGTGGGAATATGGTTCCTTTTTCTGTGGTATTCACCACTATAGACAGCTTATCATCTGTTTGATACATTTTGAGAATTTGACTCTGGTACTTAGCCCACTCGGTTTGTGCCCATCTTGGTGTCCATCTACTCCATTCATCGGCTACCAACGTTTCCCATCTCTTATCTTGTTGATCATTGGTCATATACCATGAGAAACTACGTGGGCTGTCAATAAAGTAACGGTCCTTTTTATTTTTTTCAAAAACTATATGGATTTCATTCATATGTTTTTACGTCAGACATGCTTGAACCCTCGTGCGCATGCGTGAGTTTTTCCACGCCTGTCGGTGACGTCATTCGCCTGTGAGCACTCCTTGTGGGAGGAGTCGTCCAGCCCCTCGTCGGAATTCCTTTGTCTGAGAAGTTGCTGAGAGACTGGCGCGTTGTTTGATCAAAATTTTTTCTAAACCTGTGAGACACATCGAAGTGGACACGGTTCGAAAAATTAAGCTGGTTTTCAGTGAAAATTTTAACGGCTGATGAGAGATTTTGAGGTGATTCTGTCGCTTTAAGGACTTCCCACGGTGCGAGACATCGTGCAGCGCTCTCAGCCGCTGTCGTCAGCCTGTTCAAGCTGAAAACCTCCACATTTCAGGTTCTATTGATCCAGGACGTCGTGAGAGAACACAGAAGTTTCAGAAGAAGTCGGTTTCAGCATTTTATCCGGATATTCCACTGTTAAAGGAGATTTTTTTAATGAAAGACATGCGGACAGGTCCGCGCGTCGGGACGCAGCCGCCGCGACGCTCCGCCACAGGAAAAACACCTCTGTTGAAAGCCTTAAGGACAAGTTGGAACATGTCCTGCCTGTTAAACAATTTCTCATATACTCACTCCACTGAAAGCCATCAAAAGCCGCCTGGATTTTACAAATGGTTATCAACACGGAGGTGTTTTTCCTGTGCCGCCGCACCGCGTCGGCTGCGTCCCGACGCGCGGACCCGTCCGCACGTCTTTCATTAAAAAAATCTCCTTTAACAGTGGAATATCCGGATAAAATGCTGAAACCGACTTCTTCTGAAACTTCTCTGTTCTCTCACGACGTCCTGGATCAATAGAGCCTGAAATGTGGAGGTTTTCAGCTTGAACAGGCTGACGACGGTGGCTGAGAGCGCTGAGCGACGTCTCGCACCGTGGGAAGTCCTTAAAGCGACAGAATCACCTCAAAATCTCTCATCAGCCGTTAAAATTTTCACTGAAAACCAGCTTAATTTTTCGAACCGTGTCCACTTCGATGTGTCTCACAGGTTTAGAAAAAATTTTGATCAAACAACGCGCCAGTCTCTCAGCAACTTCTCAGACAAAGGAATTCCGACGAGGGGCTGGACGACTCCTCCCACAAGGAATGCTCACAGGCGAATGACGTCACCGACAGGCGTGGAAAAACTCACGCATGCGCACGAGGGTTCAAGCATGTCTGACGTAAAAACATATGAATGAAATCCATATAGTTTTTGAAAAAAATAAAAAGGACCGTTACTTTATTGACAGCCCTCGTATTTCCGTAATTAGTCCCTCTGTCACCATCCCTTATTCCATGGGTAAGAGCACTATATGGTACAGAGATGACCACAGAAGCATTTCTAGGAATGCAGGCTTGTACACCAAATCGGTACGCATTGTTCCTATCACAGCTATGTACTGTGGCATTTATCATTGGACTGGGGTCTTCGTTACTTCTTTTTGGTCTCTGCAATCTGCGGAGGTGATCCTTATTATCATGTCCCGTGCTTATGGCTTTTAATAATAAGCCCAATCCAAAAAAGAAAAGTAGCATAACAAGGACTGTCCATGGGGTCCAGAAACCCTCGTTCTTTTTGTTTTTTTCCTTCGCCATTTCTGCACACTACAGCACACCTATGTTCAGAACAGTGGCTTCTCAATGTCTTCTGCTAGCTTTCGTGTCTAACCTGGATCTTAACACCAAGCTCACACACTATTACTAGTCTTGTCCTACTGTTCTTACTGTTTGTCTGTGTCTGCAGAAATGACTTTCTTACAGTGAGTTAAATGAATCCATGTACTTCTTTCCCCAATTTTCAAGGCTGTGGGTGTTGTGAGTAGTACTTGATGGGGCCCTTCCCATTTAGGTGAATGCCAGTGTTTTCTCTTGATGCTTCTTATCAACACCCAGTCTCCAGGTACCACTTTAGGGTCCTCCTGTGGAGAAATGGGATCATCAGTGTTTGGAACTCTCCCTCGTTGTCCTTCTAACATCTTTCTCATGTAATCTGCCAAATTGGCTTCCTCAGGTACATCCCAAATTTGCCCATAATATGGCAATCGATATTTTCTGCCAAACAATGTTTCATACGGTGTCAACCCCATGGTACTAGTTATGTTTATATACATTTTTACCAAATCTACACAATGTGTCCATGGTCTGCCTGTTTCCTCCATTGTCTTTCTAAGTCTGTTTTTTACTGTTCCATTCATCCTTTCCACTAATCCGGCACTTTGTGGATGATAAGCACAATGATTTTTGAGATTGACCTGTAGCGCTTCTCCTACGTATTGCACTATTGTATTAACAAAATGCGCTCCATTATCTGAATAGACTGTTTCTGGTATTCCAAATCGTGGAATAATGTCTTTGCACAATGCCTTAGCCACTGTAAGTGCATCTGCATGTTTTGTAGGGAACAATTCTACCCATTTTGAGAAGGCATCAATTATGACTAAACAAAATTCCTTCCCTTCATGTTTGCTCAGCTGTATATAATCCATATGAATCACTTGAAAGGGATATTGTGGTGTTGGAAATTTGCCTCTTTGGGGTCTCAAATTGCCTTGTGAGTTGTGTTTTGCACATATCATGCATGCTCTACAATGCTGTTTTGCATATGCATCGAACCCATAAAGACAAAAAATAGATTGCAATTGCGATATCATACCCCCTGATGAGACATGCGTCACGCCATGGCTCATAATAGCCGCCCATTTAAACATATTTTTTGGCAATATGGGTTTCCTTTGTGGTCACACGTACAAATCATTTGCATATGTAGCTCCTTTAGTTATCCACATTTGTTTTTCTCTGTCAGTTGCCTGCTGTTGCATGTCAGCAAGCAGTGTACGACCTAAATGCAAATCCGGAGGGGTTTCCTATACAACAAAAATAGAAGAAGCTGCTGCTGCTGCCGCCTTCGCAGCTCTGTCAGCAAAATCATTTCCTTTTGAAACACTGTCAGAGCCTTTGGTGTGAGCCGCACATTTGCATATAGCAATTTGTTGAGGCAATTTCACAGCTTGCAGTAGTGCAGTTAGGAGAGTGGCATGAGTCACCGGCTTTCCAGATGATGTCACCATTCCACGCTCTTCCCACAGTTTTGCAAACACATGCACTGTGCTGAAAGCGTACTGGCTGTCTGTATAAATTGTTACAGCCGTACCTTTAAACAGATAGCAAGCTGCAGTTAAAGCAACCAATTCAGCTGCTTGTGCTGAAAATAACGATGGTAATGAAGCAGAATCCAATACTTCTGAAGTCGTGACAACAGCATATCCAGATTGTGTTTGTCCATAATCATTTTTATTGGACGAACCATCCACATACACAATTGTACTGTTTGGGATGGGTGTGTCCTGGAGGTCTGGGCGTGCTTTCATACAGGCTGTTGCTACATCAAGACAATTGTGCGGCTCACCATCCTCAGGTAAAGGTATCAATGTGGATGGATTCAATGTTGTACAGCGCTCTACCGTAAGATGTGGTTGTGATAATAGCAAGGACATACACGAAAGATGTCTTGCTGGGGACAAAAGGCTCATGTTTGTCTGCAACAGAAGTGCAGAAACTGCATGTGGAACTTTCAATGTCAGCTGATGGAATAGAACAACATTACTGCTACGTTGAACAGCCATAGAGGCTGCAATTACAGCGCGTACACATGGTGGCAAAGCACGTGCTACTGCATCCAATTTAGATGAGTAGTAGGCAACTGGCCTCAATTTTGAGCCATACACTTGAACCAAAACACTAGTCATGAACTTATTCTTACAATCAACTGTTTGAATGAATGGTTTACTATAATCTGGTAGTGCCAAAACTGTGGATGACACTAATGTTTGTTTGACTTTTACAAAAGCTTCCTCAGCTTCTTTGTTCCATTCCAGCACAGTTGACATTGAAATATCATCTTTGTACATCAAATCAGAAAGTGGACTAGTTAACTCTGCATAGCAGGGAATCCATGCCCTGCAGTAATTAGTCAGTCCAAGAAATGACATCATCTGCTTTTTGGTCTGTGGTTTTGGAGCGTGCAAAATTGCTTCCTTCCTGTCAGACAGGATCGTGCGCCCAGTGGCTGATAATTCATGTCCTAAATATTTTACTTTACCCCTACACAACTGAACTTTGTTTTTACTCACTTTGTGGCCATTATCAAATAAGAAACATAATAATGCTACTGTGTCAGTTATGCAGTTTTCTCGTGTGTCAGAGGCAATCAAGATGTCATCAACATACACCAATAGTTGGCTATCTGCCGGTGGAACGAAATTGGCTAAACATGCTGACATGACTTGAGAATAAATAGTTGGGCTCTCTGCGTAACCCTGCGGTAATCTGGTGAATGTATATCGTTGTCCTTTAAAGGTAAAAGCAAACCAGAATTGACTATCTGGATGTACTGGCACAGAGAAAAATGCATTACTTATGTCAATTACTGAGAAACTATTAGAATTTGGTCTCAGCGAATTTAACAAGGTGTGTGGATCTGGAACACATGGTGCTCTTTTAATCACAGCAGCATTTACTGCCTGCAGATCTTGAATCATTCTCCACCCCACTGAGGGCGGAGCCTTTTTTACAGGAAATATGGGTGTGTTACATGGTGAATCTGGACATGGCACTATTACTCCTGCTGTTAACAAATCATCTATTACTGGCCTGATTCCTTCAATTGCATCAGGTTTCAATGGATACTGTCTTACACATGGTCTGTATTCTGTTTTTGGTCTTATAACTACAGGTTGTGCATTTTTAATCAGTCCTACGTCTGAAGGACCTGTTGTCCACAATCCTGATGGTACCGAAGAGAGAAGATCATCTTCTTCAGGACTCAACTGATACACTCAGGATTGTGAAGTGGACACATCAATATGTGTTCCAGCTGTCAGCACCAATGAGACATTAACTGGCACTTTATACAATTTAGTTGATGGACTGAACTCCGTTCGTGGTCCAACTCTGCTCCAATCAGTGGCTGACAAAGCTGTTATGACTGTCAGTCCCAATTCTTGCCATTCTGTCAAATATGGCTTACAAAGTAACACATGTAATGGCATACCTGTGAATCTCAATTTTGAAACATCTTCAGTGGCACCTGTTACTGTTATGACAGCTGTTGAGTTGCCATCATGAATCAAATCGGTCATTGTCAGCTTCACAGGTGAAACGTTTTTCAATTTGTTTTCATACACTGGTGTTCCTGGCAATATGCCACTGTGGACTCTAAATACACTCTCAAATCTGCATCTAAACTCTGTCCATGGTTCTCCTTCTTTCTGAGTTGTCCTGGTAATTTCAGTATAATTTATCTTTGGTCCTAACACACCTTTTGCTCGTGTAATCATAGCCTTCACTCGTGTTTGCAAGACTGGATCATCATGTGGCAACGGTACGCCATCCTGGTCTGCAGGATTCCAGTCTCCGCGTATCTGACTCCATTTAGGGCCACATGCTTTCATCCACACCTGTTGGACTTCAGGTCCATTAAGGTGGTAAGAATTTCTAATGTTTTCTATATCCTGCATAAATCCCTCAATATCGACATGTGGCGATGGTATCATGTCGACTGCTGCTTTGATATCATCAGCATTCCATGTTCGATATACGAGCATGGTTGATCGATGTCCTGCTGTTCCTGCACGTGGATTTGGTACTTCTATCATAGGATAGGCACCTCCCTGGTCACTGTGTTCCACCATGGGAGGGGCTGTGGGCACTTTCGCTTGACTGCGTGTTTGTGGTTTTTCTGGTTTTTCACTTTTTACCTTAGGTTTTACTGCTAAATCATACTGTGGTGGCAGCACATCGTCATCCTCTGGTAGAGGAGGATATAAAGGTTCCGTTGTCACCGACGATCCAGCCGGCGGTGGTTGCTGAGGCTGTTCTGATTCTCTGTGCTGAATTATCACATCTTCTTCTGCCTTACCTACAGCTTTCTTTTTCCTTGCTTTCTCTAATCGTCGCTTCTCTGCTCCCTTCCGTCTGTTCTCTGCTTCCTCCTCCCAAAATGCCACTAAATCTGCCCCTACTTTCTGCATCTTTTTCTCATCACCTTTATGTTCCTGTTCTAACTCCTTCTTTAGCTTCTGTATGCTGATCAGGTTCAGTCGTCCGTCAAAGTCATGTTTATTTATCCAGGTCTCCAATTTCTTTGTTGCTTTTGGATTTTTTGCTTCCATAAATTTCCAGTCGTCAGTTGATAAATTTTCCTTATTTTTAGACGTCTTACCCCCCATTTTTATTATCCCTTGTTATAATTTGGACTTCAGACGGGGGCACACCTAGGGTGTTCTAAATCTGAAGTTTTCACACTTTCTTTGGACGTGACAATTAATTTGCCGTCGTGTGGTTGATTCCTTTCACCTCCCCGTAGGAAGCGGAATCACTTGCCTCTGCATCCGCACACACGGTTGTCACTAACGTTGTCCAAAGTATTACACTTTCACACAGTTATTTACACTTACACAAAACACTATTTACACATAGAAACACTTTTAATAATCGTACGCGTATTCTTATGCCAGGGGAGCTCGCCCTCCCGTGAAATTTAACTAATGTCCTGCATTAGGGGACTCCGCCGTCCCTGCTAGATTTAACTGCCTTTTTACAGTGCACGTATTTCTACCCGGGATTTCCTTTACGTATTAAAACAGAGGAGTCCGTACCCTCCTTTGGAATTTAACTACGTGCGTCCCTCGCAACCGTAGAGGAGTCCGCCCTCCTCGCGGATTTTAACTGCTTTACATTAACAAACGATTCCACGCCATCGCTTACGGAGTTTAACTGATCACCACTCACTCAGTACTGTTACAAAGAAATTCTACTCACTGACTCGACCTTCTGTCTGTCTTCTTCGGGAAAATCTCGTCAACCAGACGATGCCAACGGTGGTCGACAATTGCAGACACGATCAATCGATCGGACCTTGGCCAAGGATTTACGTCTGGACTTGACGACCTCTGCCGGACACCTCCGGTGTTGTTGAGATCCCGGACGTAGCCCCCAGTCAATGTTGGGTATTTTCTCCTCCAAACATTCTTAAAACCTTGATAAGACAAACAGAGTCAAGAAACACCAGTGAGACAGAAAGTCAAATTAATCACGCGCGGAGTGCAGCCAGGCTGTACACCAAGGCTACACTAAAGTCTGGCCTGTGCTCCCGCTCTTTTTATTAGAGAAGCCCTCATTACATCATAAAACTTGTCCTAAGGGGGGGGGGGGGGGGGGGACAACGCGAGACAAGTTTCTTCCCGTAACATAAACACATACGTCAATAAGCGCAGCTGTAAGGAAAAACAGTTTCTTTCTTTTGCTCTTATCGTTGAAGGTCAGCACATCCCGTTCGTCTGCTGCAGTTATCAGCTGTTGTGCATCTGCCTGGAGTGTCCTGGTCTTCACACTAAGCATCACATCACAACAGTCAAAACAACCTTCAGTTCTTTTACTCCCAGTTCAGCCTGACCCCGTCATGCTTCACTCCCAGTCGTTAGCGGCTACAAAAACAAGTTGTATAATAATAATAAGTACATCCAGCTCTTCATTCCCAGTTCAGATTGACCCCAGCATGCTAAAAACAAGGTTGAATAACACGTACATTCTCAGGGTTAGGTGCAAAACAGCACAACACCGTTCTCATGAGAAAGAAGACAAAGGTACAAATGTTTAACAGTGATAACATATATACAAAATCTTTAACATTCTGTTTCTCTGAACTGACACCAAGTATCTTCTTTTCTGTCAAAAGATTATTTTGTGTGTATTTCTGTCTCTCAGGTTTTGAAATTTTCAAACAATTGTCATTGTTGCAACCATTTATGTATAACCTGTGCTATAAATTGCAGTTTATGGTTTGCAATGAAATATCACTTTAAAATCTTTGTAATGATATGCAGTGCAACAACCACGATATAAACCACAGTTTACACAAGACTAATTCATTTGTTAACTGAAATAAATGTTATCATGTTGCAACAAAATTGACTATACAAGCGGCAATCTTAGTTGTTTATATGAGTGTTAATATGGTTATTTTTGTTGCACATTTAGTACTATATATAAATTAATGTATGACTCAATTAAAAACAATATTTAATTTCTTATCTGCATATGTATACACATGTGCATTCATTGAAAATAGTCACAAATAGATCATTGAATGTATGCAGGTATATATCACATTAGCTTCTTGACCATAATGAACTTCACACCAGACCGCCTGAAATTTTAGCATTACTTCTTGGACATGACCATTCAGTAGCGTGTTGCATGCTTGGCACCTTTCTCCGTTGAGGATGTCGAGGATTTATTCATTTTTGGTCTCATGGCAGCAGGGCTGGTACTTTTTGGCTTATGTGCTGCCCTGATCTCCCGGAAAATTGGCAAGACGGCAGCATCAAGAACCACGGGCCCTCGCTTGTCCATCATGATTAACGAGGTTGGCAAGGCAGTGCATTCTCAGACTGCGTTGACTCTTGAACTCAGACGCAAATTGGATGACACCTTGGAGTTGATGTGTGCCTTCCAGTTGAAGCTGAAGGTTTCGGAGGCCGGTGAATATTCTTAATTCATAATTGGGAATATTCTTAATTCATAATTGGGATTTGGTTGTTCAAGTGGAACTGTTAAAAGTATTTTTCACTGCTCAGCTACAACATTGCAGGCTACAAATTGCCCACTGTTTACCTCCAGAGGAATTTATTCATTATTCGGCTCCATTCTTATCTCAACCCACAAAGACAATAACTGACTTACACATGGACTGAAACATGCTCCAGCTTCTCCTTTTACCTCCTTCCTGCTCCCCCCCGCGGAGAGAGTAAAAGTCTGATCATTGCGATGTTATGCTAGTGAAAATGGGCCATCTTAACAACCTCCTTAATGTGCAAAACAAAAGACAATGACAGATCAAAAGTCACACCAAGGTTTTTAACTTGTGTCTCAGTTGTAATCAGGAAATTTGGAGACATCCAGTTTTTCCACACAAGCCTCCATTTTTGTAAACTGAGACACATTGCATAGAGAGACCGGCAAATACATTAGGAGGTCATCAGTATAACAGTGGAATTCGATTCCATGGCTCAGCATAATCTAGCCCAGAAGTGCAACATACAGGGAGAACAACAGAAGACCCCAAACAGACCTCAAGGTACCCCAAAATTCACAGCAGAGAAATCAGATGTTGTGCCATTATCAGAGCCGGCCCAAGACATACGCCAACTATGCGGTCGCTTAGGGCCTCCACGCCACCAGGGGGCCCCGAGAACACCGAGACATTGTGATAAAAAAGTAAATATATACATGAAATTAAAATAATATTGAACAATTTAAACGAAATTGTATTACACCCGAAAAATATAAATTCATTTTGACAAAATACCAATACTCGGTTAATTGATGCCTCCTGTTGGCTGCTGCCACCGTTAGGCAAATTTAGATGCACCGCTTGGGTCAGGTGGTCAATGACTAATCGTGAGGAATGAAGTGAGTGCAAGTCATGTCTCAGAAAAGAAATTATCCCTCTGGAGTGGTAAAAAGAAAAAAGAAGAAGTTGGAAGATGAGAAAAAACAACAAGACAAAAGTAGGTTTGCATGTCCAATATTACAATTTTTGTTGTCATTATTTGCGAAATGCTCCGTTCGTTTAGTGTAAAGTGCTTTAGGTATCTTAAAGTCAGAGGCGATTGCTCTAAGACTGCAAGGGAAGCTCAGCTTCCCCTAAAATGTCAAAAAATAAGTGATCAAATATATACTGTTGTGTGTACATGTCATTGACTAAATATGCGCTACAACGCGCTCAACTTTTGTTCAGAATCAGCTTCTTATCAGTGGTAACAACGCGGCTTTCCTCTCACTCAAACCCGCAGCTTCACAGTGCTTTAAACAGTGTGGACGCTGAACGTCCACAGAGTTCAATAGTGACACAAAGCATGCAGCGAAATGAGACGAGTCATTGGATAAATGCTGGGCTTTGTCCCGCCCATCGGATGCTCAGCATGTCTGGGGGTCTATGGGGCAGTGGGCTGACCTCGGCTGGCCCGGACGCTCAGCTTCTGCATGATGATTGGATGATCTGTCTGAGGCTGAATCCCTTTTTGATTGACAGCGAAATGAGCGAATCAGCGATCTTTTGGTGTAAACATCCGTGGGAGCATTTTCATTCTGTTCTGAGTTGAACCGGAGACTTTCCTAATCCTCTTAGCGGCATTTTCTTTGTTAAAAATGACTAGCGACAAATCGAGCTTCTATTTCTGGCTTTTTTTTGTTTTGTTTGTAGCTGCTTGTGTTTGGAGACTGACTTCTATCACTCTTTTTGACTTCTATCGCAGTTTCTGTCCCTACCGGGTCACAAAGCACGGCGGACACACTTCACACTAGCCTCGCGCCAGTCCCAGCTAGCAAGCTAGCTAGGTAGCAAGCTGCACATAATGGCAGACAATTTCAATGTTGTGGACCGGATTTTGGCGAAGCTATTTGATAGTCTTCCTTACGAAGAAAAACAGAGTTAAACAGCAGGGCAGATCAACTCCTCAGATTAATTTGGTGCAAAAGGTGGGGAAAAGTAGCTCAGCTGTCAATGGTTTGCAGGCCAAAGTTAAAGCAATAGCCCCCAGTGCAATGTTTGTGCATTGCTATGCACACACATTGCTGTTATGTTGTGGATTTCTATGTTCATTTTGGAGATTATTTAAGTATTGTATTTATTATTTAAGTATTTAATTTTGATTACAACTTTATTTTTCTGCAAGATAATGTGAATGTCATTTGATTCTATTTTGTATTTGGATATTGAACATTTTGCACACCATTGCACATCTGAAAGAAATTCAACTAGTTAACATGTTTACTATAAATGCAGTCTCCTGCCTGCTGATGTTACTTTCAAATAGTTAAATTAATGAGCCATACTTATACATCACTCTGTATGTAGAAGTTAATTAAAACATATTTATGAGTTTGCTACCCCTTTAAGGTTAAAAACAAGAATGACACCTGTATGATGTAAGATAATTACAAATAATGCTAATGATTGTGGGTACGTTACACACATAACAGTGTAGCCTATGGAATAATGAGGCATCTGGTGCTGAGGTGATGGTAGGGGGGCCCCCAAATGAAATTCTGCTGAAGGCCCCATAAAGGCTTGGGCCGGCCCTGGCCATTATAATGAACACATTCAATTCAATTCCATACAATTTATTTATATAGTGCCAAATCACAGCATAGCTGCCTCAAGCCACTACACATGGCCAAGGTCTAATCTAACTAACCCCCCTGAGCAAGCACACGGTGACAGTGGTAAGGAAAACCACCCCCTTTTTTGAGGAAGAAACCTCAAGCAGACCAGACTCAGAGTGACCCACTACTTAGTCCATTCTACCAATTAACAGAGAGAAGAAAAAAGAAAAACAAACACAAAAAACTGAATACATTGAAATGAAGAATCATTGCTTTCTGCCTGAGAAATCACAGCCATGCAAGTACCCTGACAGAAATACCCCCCAAAAATTCCATTCTCTCCAACAACATAACATGGTCATCTGTATCAAATGCTGCACTTCACCAGCAACAGCAACACTGATGCAGAATCTGTATCCATGGCCTTCAAGAGATCGTTCACCCTTTTTGAGAGTGCAGTCTCAGTGGACTGATGAGCCCGAAAGGCCAATTGTAAGGCTTCAAAAAGATCTTTCTCTGACAGATGGACAAGAAGTTCCCTTGCAACCGCACTTCCCAACACTTTGGAGAAAAGTGAAAAATTAGAAATAGGTCTGTCATTCTGCAGTAACACAGAATCCAAACTAGAGGTTTTATTACAGCCACTTTAAAGCCAGCTGAAACACTTTGAGTGGTGAGCAATAAATTTATTATAATGTGTAAAATAGGCCCTATTTACCAGAACCAGCCTGATAGCCTGCCTAATAACCAGCCTGGCAGTTAGTGGATCACAAATACACATTGTACACTTAGCTGCCATCACAATTCGGGATATCTTCTCCAAAGGAATAGTATCAAAATTTGAAAAAAAAAACAAAACAAAAAAACAACAACAACTGGTCAAGGATCATGGATTACATTTGCAAAGTCAGTAGCCAAAAAATTTGAACAATTTAATGGGTGACAATCAGAGGTGTCAAGTAACGAAGTACAAATACTTCGTTACTGTACTTAAGTACACTTTTTAGGTATCTATACTTTACTCCATTACTTATTTTTCTGCCTACTTCTGACTTCTACTCATTACATTTTCACACAAGTATCTGTACTTTCTATTCCTTACATTTTTAAAACAAACAGCCTCGTTACTCTTGGCTTCAGTTTCATGTTTATATATATATTTCACGTCATGTGCGCCTGTAATCAACTTTTCAGCTTTGCTTTGAACCGTGAACCAATCGAAGCAGTGGTTCGCAGATTGAAGCAAGGCTTCGACCTATTGCTTCGTTTATTCTTTCTTTCTTTCGTTTAATTTTCCCCTGCTTAAACCCTAAAGAGCATACTTCTGTGAGTATTATTTACCTTTTCTACATTAAACCGACCTGTTATGGTCTTCTGAAACAGCTGATAGATGTATTTTATAACTTAAAAACGGGAGCGATGCTAACGCGTTAGCATGTCTATGGCATTTTCAATGTTAAAACTTAGCATTAAGCAACTGCAGCCGTCATCACGTTCGGGTGCATTTGTTTTCAAATTGTAATATTTCTTAAATTTATTTTTGTTTATATATTAATAATCTAATGATTATTATATACAATTTTAGAGAAAGAGGCAAAAAGAACCTGAATAGAAACACAACAGAAAATATAAAAGCAACTAACAATGAACATACATAAATACATACATACAGAAATAAGTGTTTCCTGTGAACACCTAGTGACTCTTACACCTCCATTTCATCCCTATCTTATTTAAGTTTAATGACAGTTTGTTTCGGTCAAACCATATTTTCAATGTGTTAATTTCTTCAGTAATTTCCTCCAGAACTATCTGCCAAACTAGAAAACTGCGGCATCCTAGTAAGAGCAGAATACTACTGGAATGAATTTGAACAAGGAAAGTTGTGTTTTTTTGTTTTTTTTCCTTCACTAAATGGATGCTGCACTCACTGCAGTTTATTGTCTGGAATAGTCCCAGATTGCATTTCAGAGCTTCTAGAATTGAAACATTTTCGTGCAGGTGGTGTTGGGGGGTAATTTTGGGTTTTGGGTCTTGGGCCACATGTAGAACGAATCAGTTTTTAAATTAAGCTTTCAATTCATATAGTGGCATCTACCTTTTTTTTTTCCCTTTTTTTTAAAGGTTACTTTATACTTTTATACTTTAAGTAGGTTTTGGTGCACATACTTTTTCACTTTTACTTGAGTAAAGAGGTCGAGTTGATACTTCAACTTTTACCAGAGTGTTTTTAAACTGCAGTATCTATACTTCTACTTAAGTAACAAATGTGTGTACTTTTGACACCACTGGTGACAATTGTGAGTGAGATCTGCCGCAGTGTTAATAAAATGAAAATTATGCTTATTGTTGTTTATCAATTTTGAGTAGAAAACAGTCAAAACTCAGAACAGTCAGAAACTCAGCCAAGCAACCAAGCCAACTACAATAAGCCTCCTGCAACCTTGAATGACACCAAACATGTTCTAGTTTCTTACATTTCCACCTAAAAAGGTGGAGCTCATCCATGATCCAAGGCATTTTCTTTTTTAGAAGATGCCTGTGTTTCAAAGGTGCAACAGAGTCCAGCACAACACACAATGCTGAAATCAAATCACTGAGATCATTATCCACAGAATCATATCCACCAGAAAATTACCCAAGAACTTAAGTTCTACTTGTGCTGTGGGTCCAATAAATCATAATGAGTAAATAAATGTTTTACCAAAGTGATCTGAGTAGAGCAACCAGAAGCACCTTCGAAAACATCCAACTCACGAGCCACAACCAAATCCAGAATATTACCACTGCTGTGCATGGGATCACAAACAAACTGGTGAAACCCAAATGTATCAACGTATCAAGAATACATAATAAGGCTTTCCATAAAGGATGAGAGGAATCATTAAAATGGATGCTAAAATCCCTCACAATTAAAACTCTATCAGCATGGGTGTGTAAATCTTAAATAAATTCACAAAATTCATCTAAGAAGTTAGCATTAAGTTTGGGAGACTGATACACTACCACAAGCTGACCCGATGTGGTATCACTTATTTAAAACAAGTAGTTTTACCAAAGTTAAAAGAACCTAAAACCAATTATTCAAAAGACTGAAATTTAAAATGCATATTAGATTTTAAAATAAAATCCAACCAGCACCACCACTGTTTGGATGGACATGAACTAACAACTGTCCACTGTGATGCGTGTGTCTGCTTGCTGTCCTCATGTTGACATACTTAAAAACATATTTCGCTGTTGCAATGGGCTGCAGCAAGCAAGTGCATGCTGCGCACATTCACAGGCTACCCCTGGTGAAATGGACCATCAGATCATAACACACAGTGAGCAATCTGAATATCACGTCACCCATGTGAGCTCTGTTCCACATGACGCGGTGTCTGTCCTGTGGCTCGCTATCCACGAGATATGCGTGTTGGGCAGGACACGCGCGGGGGCCAGCTGGACACACCGCCAGCAGATGTGGACATGATAAGAGCACCCTGCTTCTCCTTCATGTCATTTCATAACTGTACGTCTGTGACCATGGCAGAGCTCTCAAGTTGAGATACGCTCAATGAGTTATTTTCAACCAAATCATGTCTTGCAGGTCATTTTGGTGGAATGTTATGCATTAGCATGAGAGCATGACAACATATTGAATCAAATGCTGAGTGCGTGAGACCTGACAGGACCATTTTAAAGTGTGAGTCTCACTTAGAATGAGTGAGACTTGAGAGCTGTGCCATGAGTCCTCTACAGAGGAACAGACGGATCATAATTGGATTGCCCTCTTGATAAGAGGAATTCAATAAAATGCGGTGTTTTTATATAGTGTGTGGTTTTAGTTTTTCTTCAATACATCAATGACCTTCTTGATATCAGGCATTTTCCCGCACCTTCTACAGGAAAGCGATGGTAGCTCAGTGGTAAATTTTCTGGCTGTCAATCAGAGTTTTTGGAAATTGCAAGTTGGAATCCTGTGGGTGCCATGTATTTTTTTTTTTTAATTTTCACAGCAGCTGCATGATGTGGTTTACGAAACCGTCACAGCATGTATTTTTTTATTTTAATTTTTGTCACAGCAGCTGCACAATGTGTAACCACATCGTGCAGCTGCTTGCACTGTGTTCCCGTGTTCATGAAACCGTCGCACTAGCATCGTTCATGCCTGCCCGTTGGCTCATTGTTTTCATGGTTCGCTCATATGAGCTGCTCCGTCATGATTCGCCCTGAACTGTACTTATTCGTACTATGTGTGAAGGGCCCTTAGTAACCTTGAGACAGGCTCAAGTTAATGGAAGAAGTTAACATTCTGTAAAAATGCAGTCACCACACAGTTTGAACACTGAGCCCTGGTGGCCTTTAAAGTTGCCCAGTTGTGCTATAATGATCCAGATGGGTGACTTTGTTTCCACAGTGGCTTTGCAGGGTATGGTGAGGTATTGGAATGAGCATAGGCCAACAGCTCTCCTGCTGCACAACACTTCACCCTCCCATTAGATCAGGTCTCTGCTTTTTCTTTTTTCTATTAAGTATGGTTACTGACTGCACACAGCAGTGTGTGCATTTGTTTGTGTGGCTGTGATTGTGTTCTTTTGACATGTAAACCTCACTCAATACCATGCACGGCACAGACAACATGATTCATCAGTGACAAAAATGCTGAGGTTAAAGTTGATGCTTTGTCACTAACCTTGAGACAAATGTTGCAGTGTTTAGCATCATTTGGTTGTTCTGATTTAGGACACATAATTCCAACTGATGAGAAAAGTAGGCAAAGAGAAATTAAAGTCACTCTAAGATTTACTCAACTTAGAATCCCATTTTATATCTTAATATTGTAATATTTTGCACAACAAATATGATAACATTCAGACCAAAACTGCAGGAAAATATCACATTTACAAAGGTTTGCTTTGTCTGGATACGCATTTACACTGAAAACATACAATATGTGCATCAAACAAACACTGTTACATGTTACACCTATTGTCTAATGGCCCTTTTCCCTTCTATATTTGCTCCGAGATGTAAACACTTCTTTGTAAAAAATAAACTGAAAAGATGCTAAGACAATTATAAATACAGTAGTGTGTAGATCCATGGGTTCTAGATTGGGTAGTGTTTATAAAATAGGTACCTGACATTTTTCAAGGGTGGTAAGAAATTATGAAATGTTTCTATAATGAGTTGGAATGGTGTTTGTGTCCAGAATTTTTTTAGAACCTTAGACCTTCAACCTCAACAGTTTTTTTTGAAGAACTCAACCCTTTTATTTCCTGTAATTACGTAATTTTTGAATGTTAATTTACTGTCTTGATGTATTTACAAATTGTTTAGGTTCTTGTTATCGCATATACATTATTATTATTATTATTATTATTATTATTATTATTATTATTATTATTATTATTATTATTATTATTATTATTATTTCATTTTTACTGCTTTTTTGTCAGTTGATTTTTAAATGGACCACAATGGAAATAAATGTTTTCACTTTCTTGTGTCATCCATGTATTTTTAACCTATTTGCAATTATATTATGTACTTACATTGAACTTGCTAAATAAAATCATGCACACACACACTCACATGTTTAATATAAAAATGTTTTACCACCCACTGCTGGATTGGCGTGTGAGTCCAGAATGTTCATTGTTCAGTGTTGTTAGCTAATATATGTAGCTTCTCTGTAAATATTAATCTTATCAACATTCGGTTTTGGCACTGTTCATCCTTGACCTGAAATACATAAGCATACCAAAGGGCAAATGTCAGCTCTACCGTTTGCGAGTGATCAAAATTGCACACATGCACGCACGCGCTCACTCACACATGCACAGCTTTTTGTCTTTTCTGCAATCTGCTATAAGCAGGTGCTTTGAATTTGACAAACGGAGATGTGGCAGAACATTAAAAGCAGTATACATTTCGCTCATGGTACCAACATGATGCTTCAGTCACTCCTGGTAACAGCAACATAACACTTAACTAAACTGACTAAACCAACTGAGCTACAGACACACAATAAATCAATAACACTAACAACACTATTAAACTAAATTGAACCACAATAACATTTAAAACCTCAAAACCCCAGAACCCCATGTTGCATTGCAGCCCAGAACTATTTTGATAACTGATTAATCATTTTGGGTCTTTTTAAATTTCCAAGTTCCTTCATTTCAGCTTCTTCAATGTGAATATTTTCTGGTTTAATTGACTACCTGCTCATATCTGACTGGAAACTGAATATCATTGGACTGTGGATAAAAACAGAAGACATTTGAAGGGGTATATTGGTCTCTGTATGAGAATGATCAACATTTTTCACCTTTTTTGATATTTTATGGACTTGACAACTCATCAGCTAATCAAGAAAATAATTAATTCATTCATTTTCAGCAAAACAAGGAGCTCACCCCGTTTCCCTATCCTCAGTCAAGTTCTGTAACACTTCCCCGGGGATCCCAAGGCATTCCCAAACCAGCTGGGAATATAATCTCTCCAGCATGTCCTGGCTCTTTCTTAGAGTGGTTGGATGTGCCTGGAAGACCTCCTTAGGGAAAGGACCAGGGAGGATCTTCATCAGATGCCTGAAACACCTCAAATAGTTCCTTTCGATGAGAAAAAGTAGTCTCTACTCTGAGTACCTCCTGAATAATCAAGCATCTCACCCTGCCCAAGAGTGTAAGCCCTGATGCTCAACAGAGGAATCTCATTTCTGCCACTTGTTTCCACAGTCTTATTCTTTCAGTCATTATCAAAAGCTCGTGGCCATAGGTGAAGATAGGAGAATAAATTGACTGGTAAATTGATAATCTCACCTTCCAGCTCGGCTCCTTCTTTACCACAATGGTCTGAAACATTACAAAGCTGATCTAGTTGGCAGAAGTGGCATTTTAGAGGACTCCACCGCTAGCTCTTCTGCTGGAGAGAGTGAGACAGAGGAACCTACTGCACATCCCAGCAAAGGAAGAAAGCACACAAGAGAAAGAGAGAATATTCAAAGTCCAGAAGTTCTTTCAGCTGTGGATTGAGCCAAAACCAGTGATTGTTTTGCAGTGCACAATCTCTCTGCTGTACTCAGTATGCCTGGTCAAAACATTGAGGAGTTCAATGTCAACCGCTCCTCTATTCAGCGATCTCGTCAGCAGCACCACAAGGATCAATCTGCACACCTAAAATTGGGTTTCTACGGCAAAAAGCCCCTAATGCTTCACTGGGATGGAAAATTGATGGATCTCACAGGAGATGAGAAAGTGGGCAGACTTCCCATAATTGTCTCTGGAAGTGCCACAGAGCAGTTGTTGTGTGTCCCTAAGTTGCCATCAGGAACTGGCAAAGCAATGGAAGAGGCACTGCATGAAAGTGTGACAGACTGGGGACTGGAGAACTGGATTTGTTCCATGCGCTTTGAGACAACAGCAAGCAACACAGGGAAGAATAAAGGAGCCTCTGTGTTGTTTGAGCAAATGCTGAGAAAAGACCTGCTGCATCTGGCATGCCACCATCATGTACATGAAATTATGCTAGAGGAGTTGCTTGCAATCATACTGGGCACATCAACTGGTCCAGACATTGGTCTCTTCAAAACATGTAAACACAGGGCTCATTTTATGGCTCGACTGATTCATGCCTTGAAATTTTTTTTGTTCTGAAGTGTCTTCAAAGTCACTACCCGTGAGTGGTTTTAACTTCGACAAACAAAGTGACTCTGTGGTCAAATCAAGCTTTTATTAATTACAGATTTTAGTGAAGGTGAAGCCTTTTTTAAATCGTGTAGATCTGGAAAAAGCTATTCATGCTTTTATTTGTTCTCAGCTGGACTACTGCAATGGGCTTCATGTTGGAGTATCCCATTCTTCCCTCAGTCAACTTCAACTGGTTCAAAATGCTGCAGCATGTCTATTAACTGACACGCGTAGATGTGACCAAATCACCCCAGTCCTCTACACTCTGCATTTGCTAGAATTGATTTTGCTAGAATTGATTTTAAAATTCTTATGTTTGTTTTTAAAGCTCTGAATGGTTTGGCCCGACATACTTAGCCAAGCTACTGACACATTGGGACCAGAGTTTTGAGTTCTTCTAACCAGTGTGCACTGGAGGTTCCGAGGTCCAGATACTGCCAATAGGGAGACCGGGCTTTCTCTGTGGCCGCACCCAGACTGTGGAACATGCTCCCCCTGAGATCCACCCCACCACTGACGTGGGTCTTTAAATCCAAATTAAAACCTTCCATTTTAGAATGGCTTTTGCCCAACCAGCAGTGCTCTGACATTTTATTCGGTTCTTATCTGCAAGTATTTTGGATATATATTTGTATTGACGTGTCTGTTTTAAATTTGCTTATTGTCTTAAGGTATTCTTTATGTTTTATGTTCAAAGCGAATTTTGAAATGTTCAAAAAATCTCTCACACATCAAAGTTGTGCAACAAATGTGAAATGGCTGTGAACATTGCGCGATCTACTCACCAACACTACGTGTTGATGCACGTTGATGCTTGATGGTGCACGAGATGGCACGCACAGCTTGTCAAGTTGAGTAAAGAAGTGAACATTGTGAGTGATTATGTCAGTGCACTGCATCACAGCGCAGCTCGTCTGAACGATTTGAAGACGTTAAATCTATCATAAACATATTTTTACAGCTGCTCACAAGAAGGAAAGAACATGCAACTGGTTTACCAAGCCATTACAATGTAAACATGACAAATAATTACCTTTTTAGATGGCTCCAAATGCTTTCTCCACCTCGTTCAACATGCGTGCTCGCGTGAGAAAAGCTCCAGCTGGAACAGTCCACTGTGGTTCCGGAAGTGATTAGAGGTCTTTTCAACAGCCAACTCGAAGACAAAATAATTAATACTCCACAATATCATTATTTTATATACGCAGCATCCAGTGCACAGCACGTGGCAGCAAATGGAACAAAGCACGGCTTCTTGCTGGGAACACAGCTGGTGGGATCATCACAACGATGTGCGTGCAAGTGCATGGATCAAAGTCGCGCAAGTATCAGGGCATCTTTAGAGCTCCATAGGGAAACTTTAAAAACACACATCGCTTCAAGTACACACCAAGTCTATTCTGGTGATGTTACATCCTCCCGGCCAATATGCTAGCAATTTCCACAAAAAGAAATTACTTTTTCCTCATGCAATCTGTTTTAACTACTGTTTACACAGACAATACACAGGGGTGAGCCACAAAGAGGTGTTGAAATGGACATGCACCACCCCTTGTTAAAGTAAAGGTCCACTTTTGAAGACATCCTTTTGCAAAGAACATTATTACTATTATTATCCATCCTTTCATCTTCTATACCCGCTTACTCCAATAAAGGGTCATGGTGGGGTGGGGGGTGGGGTGGATGCAGCTTATTCCAGAGCAATCAAATGGCATGAGGCAGGGTACACCATGGACCGGATGCCAGCCGCATATAGATAGACAAACACATTTACAACCACATCCACTCCTATGGTCAATGTAAAGTTTCCAATCCAGACACGGAGAGAACAGGCAATTCTCAGACGTGCAGACAATATCTTATCAAACGCTTCTCATGTACTGGACTCTGAATATATTTTACTTAACTCAGGAAGGAGGTATAGGGCTCCTCTTTGTAAATATAACCGATATAAACATTCGGTTATTCCATTGTCAGTGAAGCTCATAAATGAGCAGATAGCTCAGGAAGAAATTGTATAAGGTCATGTGTTGTGGAATTTGTGTGAAGATGTTAATATGTTTTTTATTGATTATGTATTTATATTTTAACTTTGATCTACTATGTGATTGTTTTTGATGCATGTGTCAGATGTGTTGTTGTGTAGCAGACCTCTTTGTCCAAGGCAAATTTCTCCTTAGGGAGACAAATAAAGACACTTTGACTTTGATGCAAACTCCACATAGAAAGGGCAGGAATTGAACAAATGACCTTCTTCACTGCAAAAATTCTACATCTCAAAATAAGCAAAAAAAAAAAAAAAAATCTGCCACTGGGGTAAGAAAAATTTACTTGGTTAGAATTCTCAAAACTAGCAAAATGTCTAAGCACTGAATAATCAAAATGTGCCTTAAAACTGAACAGAATTCTTATTTTATGTTTAGCCTCTGTCTTAAAATAAGGAAAACAGTCTTGTTCCTTTGCTTGGATGATTTGAAATCCATTGCCTTTCCTTGTTACTGGTTAAATACAGTTTGATAGTAGCTGGAAAAACTTATTAAGAAAAAGTGACATACATTCTCTCGAAATCAAACATTTTTTTTCTTATGTAAAAAAAATGCTTGATAAGATTATTTTTCTATTCAGACAAAAATTAAGTCAAATTTTCTTTAAACAAGTCTTTTTTTACTTTCTTAGATATCAGTTTTTGCGGTGTTGCTGTGAGGAAACATTGCTACGGTGCATCCGAAAAGAATTCTCAGCACTTCACTTTTCCACATATTGTTGTGTTACACTCTTATTCCCAAAATGGAGTAAATTCATTTTTCCCCTGAAAATTTTACTCACAACACCCCATAATGACAACATGAAGTTTATTTGAAATTTTCGCAAGTTTATAAAAAAAACTAAGAAATCACATCTACATACATATTCACACCCTTTGCTCAATACCTTCTTGATGCACCTTTGGCAACAACACCTTTGGCCTCAAGTCTTCTTGAATATCGGCACCTGGCCTAAGTCACATGACTTAGGCCATTATTTTAGGAAGGTGACGATATGATGCCACAAGCTTGACACTCCTATCTTTCAACAGTTTTGCCCATTCTTCTTTGGCCATCAATTTGGATGGGGAATGTCGGTGCACAGCCATTTTCAGATCTCTCCAGAGATGTTCAATCAAATTCAAATCTGGGCTCTAGCTGGGTCACTCAAGGACATTCACAGAGTTGGGACCTTATATGTAGACAGGTGTGTGCCTTTCCAGTTCATGTCCAATCAACTGAATTTACCCCAGGTGGACTCCAATAAAGCTGTAGAAACATCTCAAGGATGATCAGTAGAAACAGGATGCACCTGAGCTCAATTTGGACCTTCATGGCAAAGGCTGTGAATACTTAAGGACATGTGATTAGTTATTTTATTTTATTTTTTTTATAAATCTCTCACTCTCTCATATATATATATATATATATATATATATATATATATATATATATATATATATATATATATATATATATCTTTTGGTTTTTATTGCTTAATCTGTAAAATATGAGTCTTTCATTTACTTTTTAAAATATGTGCAGATTTTGCATGGCAGAATAACTATGTAGATTATGGATGCGCAAACACTCGATAAAGAATGTTTCGTTTTAAATTACTCTACATGTATTTTGGAGTCATCTAAATTCAACATAAAGTTTTCCATTCATGCATGGCTTTTGGTGGCCTCTCGAGGCAGCAACCCTGAGTCAGACACATGTACATAAGGATGGAAAGTGAGATTGTGCAGAAAGATGAATAGTGTCAGTTTGATGTTGGACATGAGGCACCTCATAGATGTTTTCCAACATCAAAGTGCCTTTCAATTTGCACATAAAGCTGATTATTCTACAACTGTTTGTCATAGTGCAGCAACTTTCTTACCTTTGACAAGATTACTGGCGTGACACCAAAAGGATATCACAGAGACAGCATCACATATTAAAATGTTTTGTCAAGTGAGTAACATACACAACTGATGGAAAATGTAAGTCGCTTGTTGTTCAATTAGGTAAAACACCTTTGCATGCAGTTTGATGCCCCCCCCCATCCCAGTGCAATCAAGTCAGAAAACACATAATCATAATCTCACTGAGTAACTGATTCGATTGTAGTTTACCCTTCTGCCTCATCCCTCTATACTTCAACACCTCTCTCCTCCCTTCATCCTCTCTTCTTCCTTGTTCTCTTCATCAGTCTCATGTCCTGTGTTTCTGCAGACTGCTTTCTCCCTGGGGCATTTGTGTGTTCCATTACTGCTCACCCTGCCAATGACAGCCGCTATTAACCTTGGAGGTGCACGCTCGTGTATGCGTGTGTATGTGTGCGTATTGCTAAATGGGACTTACCACAAGAAGATGACTGTAGCGGTAATGTATGCCGAGATAGGTGCACGCATGTTTTACTTTGGTTTATCATGGGTTTGTGAGAAAGAATGGCAGCCCATTTGAAGGTTTGCTTGCATTCCATTTGTGTCTATTTGAACAGGAGAGAGGTATGAAATTGACTGGTAGCCTGCAAACAAGCAGGGAGGTGATGAACAAAAGCACTTGTCGCCATGGACGCTCTGGAAGCAATAATTCCATATTCTCTCTTTTGCATACATATATTCTTCCTCTCAATAATACACCTACTGGCCTCTTCATTAGGTACACCCAGTCACATGGAAGAAAGTCAAAGTATTTAGGCATGTAGACATCAGAATCCTAAACGGCCTTGGACGTGTGACTCTGTATGTATATCTGCAGTGAAGGCTGCACTCCCAGCATAGTAGCGTTCTCTGTGCATAGGCGCCACCAAAAACTGCAGCACATGCTTCTTAGATGGCAACAAACCATATTATTACACATATTTGTAAAAGCAAAAAATGCTCACAAAGGACCAATTCAGTCATGGCAGCATTTGCTGGCAAGCACCGCGCTCTGATTGCTGTGATTAAATGGTAAAAAGGACTGCGTTTATATAGTGCTTTTCCATCTGCATCAGATGCTTAAAGAGCGTTACAATAATGCCTCACATTTACCCTGATGTCAGTGCGCTGCCATACAAGGCGCTCACTACACACCAGAAGCAACTAGGCGATTAAGGACCTTACCCAAGGGCCCGATATTCGATATTCCGGTCAGGCTGGGATTTGAACCAAAGATCCTCTGGTTTAAAGCCCAATGCTTAACCACTTGACCATCACCGCCTCCATTAGTCTTAACTGAACTCAAAATGCAGATAAGACACAGCAGATTAAATAAATTGTGCTTTATTTTACCATAAGATGAGTTGAGGCAGTCGAAAGAAGGGAGTGCAGTCCAAAATGTTAAGTGAAAGGACTGAGTAACAAGAGAAGGGACATCATCACAGGAATGAGGAATGCGAGAAAATAATCCTCCAACCAAACCAGAACAGTGACCAACTTAAAGGGAAAGTATGCAACATTTTTACCTTAATTTCACATTTTTGGAGCAAGCAGGAAAACCACCCTTGAAACTTCTGCGAAAAACCCGGCCTCTTTTGAATGAGAAAGTCTGCTTTACAGCACTACAACATATACATGCCCCATATCAAGGCACCGACTAGCTGCTATAAGAACAAGCCAATGATGGCTTTAGTTCTTACATGTTCATCGTCATGGTCAAGCAGGCGAAAAAGGAAACTGCTGTTGGAGGAACCAAGGATGAGAAAAAGAGCCTGTGACTGAGCGAGTGATCACACGAGTCAACCTCAGTCGGGCTTTGTTGGAATGGGGAGAGTTGAAAAATAAAGAAGTATGCAAAATTTGGTGTTCTTGCTGCTGCACTTGTATGTATATTGAAGTAAAATCTGCTCTCTATGTTGTCTGTATATTGTCATTCTTGATTCTTGCAGTTGTTTGTGAGAGTGTTTGCTCTACCATTTTTATGAACAATGCTTTGCTGGCTAGCTAGCAGAGATGTTAGAATACTTGCTAGCAAACACATTTGTTTTCATTGGAAAGTTAGCTAGCTAGGCTTTTCTTTCAACGGTTGCTATGCATTTAAATTGCCAGAACAGCCACAATTCTCTGAATCCTCTTTGTCTGCATTAGCTTTTGTTAGGAGTGTATTTTACTATTTGCCATATAATGCGGCAACTGGCACAAGAACCGCTAGCTAGCCACAGTTTGCCAACTGAATCTAGGTTTTGTGATGTTTATGTAGTTCAGTAGATGACTGTTGTCTAGGTCTAGTTTCATTAGAATCACTACTGATGATACTCCAGGCCTTGATGTGCCTTGAGTAACACCAATGGCTTTTCATATCTCTAGGTCTTGTAACATTTCAAAAATATCTTATATTTATCTGAATGTCACCATTTTGACAATTAGAGCAGTTGGCATTCTTATTTTACTCAGAACAGTGTTTTACTTTGAACCATATACTGTTTAGACTACATAGTAAGAGTTGGCTGTCTCCCAGTGGAACACTGACCCTACCTTCCCATTAACTGTCTTTTTTATTCCTGGTAAACACACATATGCTGAGATTGGAAAACATGACATTTCATCATAGTTTCATCTGTATAATCCCTTTTGGCAGTTTTATGATGTATAGAAGTGTTGCTGTAAAACACTGTTTTCCATTTTGTTTTAGTTTTAAGCATTGGCAAACAACATCATCAAGGTGGCATGTTCCAGTGCACATTTCATGTGACTCTGAAATCTTGGCAGACCGGAGTAGCTTTGGAATGAGTAAGATTGTGTGTGCAACTACCCAACTACACTATTTGTCAGTGTGAATTGGACCTATTCTCCAACCCCATCTGAATAATGTATGGGGGAGTGGAGACTCTCTGGACCAGCTCATAGTAGCCAGCACTGGTGTGACAATTACAAGCAAATGGCATAGCTGTTGATAGTGTTATAAGCAGTTGAAAACTTGGTTGTTTCGTATCATGAATGTCTTTTTATGTACATAACAATGCCATTTCATTTCATTAATTATGTCCCTTTAGACACGTAGTGTGGTGATGGAATTCTCATCTGACAATAAAAAAATGGCACGCATGGTGGTGACTTCATGCTGTTTATGCTGTCAGGAAACAGCTACAGGAAAGTGGCTCTCCTTTTTAAATCCATGGCAATAGGAATGGTTGCTGAATCAACTTTCTTCAGAATTCAAGATTTGTACTGCATAGAGCTTGTCCAGGAATTCAGAGAAAAAAAAACAGGACTGAAGTCCTGTAGCATTTGCCTGAAAAGCCCCATGTTGTTGTCCTTGGTGAGGCATAGTTTAGTTTCTTTGCCAACTTCAAATACATTGACATGTATATACTTACTGTAGCTATGATTGTGAGAAATTCAATCTGGGACCTGTGATTCTAATGCAGGGGTGGGCAATCATGTGCCGTGAAGGGCCGAGACACTGCAGGTTTTCCTTACTACCAATCACCTCAGCAGGTGATTTCATTCATGATCAGGTATCTCAGCGGGTGATTTAATTGATAATCAGGTGTTTATGTTCAGGGGAAAAGTTCATCAGCAACCCACCTGCTGAGGTGAGTGGTTGCAAGGAAAACCTGCAGTGTATCAGCCCTCGCTGCCCACCCCTGTTCTAATGCCTTTTTCTGTTTGCTCGATTGACAAGGTGATGACAGAATGGACTGGGAAGTTTTGTTTTCGCATGCGTGTGAGTATTTTTGGTATGATTATGTACAACATTCAAATGCTGACAGCTGTATTTATGTTGCAAGTGAATGAGCAATGTTTTGTACATACACCGCTATCAAACAAGATTCAAGAGACATTGTGCAAATTGTCTCAGTTGACAACCGCAAAACAAACCGAAACTCTGACACCATGGTTCATCAACGCCATGGATGCACTACTTCCAATCATCTCAATCAAAGTGTTCACTGATGTCCACAGTGCTGCCAACTCCAGAGTAAGAAAAGTAGCTGTTAGCTGTCCTACAAGTCACCAGAAGTCGCTAAATGATGTCATCACCTAATTTGCATATTATGACAATAACAGATGTAGTGGAAAAAAAACATTGTGGGAGAAACCACTGAATACATTAGCAACCTTTTAATATTGTTTGGTAAATTCCATATTCATAAATCCAGAGTACTGAAAAGGAATATACAACCCTAATTCCAGTGAAGTTGAGACGTTGTGTAAAATGTAAATCAAAACAGAATACGATTTGCAAAACCTCTTCAACCTATATTCAACTGAATACACCACAAAGACACGGTATTTAATGTTCAAACTGATAAACTTTATTGTTTTGTGCAAATATTTGCTGATTTTGAAATGGATGCCTGCAACACGTTTCAAAAAGCTGGGACAGTGGTATGTTTCCCACTGTGTTACATCACCTTTCCTTCTAACAACACTCAATAAGCGTTTGGGAACTGAGGACACTAATTGTTGAAGCTTTGTAGGTGGAATTCTTTTCCATTCTTGCTTGATGTATGACTTCAGTTGTTCAGCAGTCTGTTGCCTCCCCCTGTCTGTGAGCCAGTAACATATAGACTTGACCACACCCACTGTAACGCCTACATTGTATAAAAGTGTTGTAAGGGAGAGGTGATGGTCTAGTGGTTAAGGTGTTGGGCTTGAGACCAGAAGATCCTCGGTTCAAATCCCCGCCTGACTGGAAAATCACTAAGGCCCCTTGGGCAAGGTCTTTAATCCCCTATTGCTTCCGGTGTGTAGTGAACGCCTTGTATGGCAGCACCCTGACATCAGGGTGAATGTGAGGTATTATTTGTAAAGCGCTTTGAGCGTATGATTTGAATTTGATTTTGATTTGATAATTTATTTAGTCCCCATGGGGGCAATTCAGGTGCAGTCAGCAGTAAAAATTATATTACATTCATAAAACCACATCATACAAATTCATAAAAAACATAAAAACATAAAAAACATAAAAACACAGCAGAATAAATATATAAAACAAGAGCCCAGAAATAAGGTGCGAGTCAGTATAGATTTAAGTGCAACAGTGAGTCCTTAGGTGTTATTTAGGAGAGCAATGGCTGTGGGAATAAAAGAGTTTTTAGTCTGTTGGTCCTGCATCTGGGCATTACCAGGCATCTGCCCGAGGGCAGAAACTTAAATTGTGGGTGCAGAGGGTGTGCAGAATCGGCCATAATTTTGATGCAGATGGAAAAGTGTTATATAAATGCAGTCCATTTGCCATTTTATTTGTGCGAGCCATCTTTGTTGTCTGTGAAGACACAGGCCCGGTTTCAAAGTGACTTTCAATAAATTGAAAATGAGGACTACGAGGTCTCTTAGATAATAAACCGACCCTTTTATTTTTTTTTTAACTATATGGATTTGAATGACATGCGATTACACCAATCATGCTTGAACCCTCGTGCGCATGTGTGAGTTTTTTCACGTGTGTCGGTGACGTCATTTCCCTGTGGGCAGGCCTTGAGTGAGATGTGGTCCCGCCCTCCCGGCTGAATTCCTTTGTTTCACACGCTGCTCGAGACGGCGCGCGTTACTTTATCAAAATTTTTTCTGGACCTGTGAGGAATATCCGAGTGGACACTATTCGAGAAATTAAGCTGGTTTTCGGTGAAAAGTTTAATGGCTGATGAGAGATTATGGGGTGTTTCTGTTGGTGTAAGGACTTCCCACAGAGCGGGACGTCCTGCAGCACTTCCAGGCGCCGTCGTCGGTCTGTTTCGAGCTGAAAACATCCTAATTTAAGGCTTAATTCACCCAGGACGTCGTGAGAGAACAGAGAAGATTCAGAAGAGGCCGGCATGAGGACTTTATGCGAACATTCCACTGTTTAAGGACATTTTTTAATGAAAGACGTGCGTGCAAATTCGCCGAGTCGTTTCCGTGACGACTCGGCAAATCTGTGTGCGCCGCGACAGGAAAAACACCTCCGTGTTGAAAACCATTTGTAAAATTCAGGCGGCTTTTGATGGCTTTCAACAAGTGAGTAACTGAGAAATTGTTTAACAGCTTGGGCATGTTCCAACTTGCCCGTTAAGGTTTCCAACGGAGGTGTTTTTCCTGTTGCGACCCCCCGCAGTCGGGTCCGACCCGACATGCGACTCTGCCCGCATGTTCTTTCATTACAAAATGTCCGTTAACAATGGAATGTCCGAATAAACGCCTCATGCCGACTTCTTCTGAAAGTTCTCTGTTCTCTGACGACTTCCTGGGTCAACAGAGCCTGAAATGTGGAAGTTTTCAACTTGAAACAGCGAGACGCTGCCACCTCGAAGCGCAGATCGCCATCAGGCGCCGTGGGCCGTCCTTAAAGCGACACTACCAGACCAAAATCTCTCATCAGCCGTTAAAATTTTTACCGAAAACCAGCTGAATTTATCGAATGGTGTCCACTCAGTTGTGCCTTACAGTTTTGAAAAAATTTTGGTGGGCCACTCCTCCCTCAAAGACTGCCCACAGGCGAATGACGTAACCGACAGGTGTGAAAAAACTCTCGCATGCCCACGAGGGTTCAAGCATGTCTGATGTAATCACACGTGATTCAAATCCATATGGTTTTTGAAAAAAATAATAAGGTCGGATACTTTTCTAATAGTCCTCGTATATCGATTTGGTTATTTGTAAGGGGCAGTGAATTACATAAAGAACCGTGAGAAATTACATAAAGACACCCATTACTGTTGTTATTGTACAATTTATTTATTTTTTTCTATGTCTTTCTATTTATAATGATAATACTGTGAATGTTATTGTGGCCTTGTCCTTTGTTCATTTACTGTTAATGTATTTGTTGAAATAGTGGTGGCCATGTGGTTAATGCATTTGGTTTTGGTACAGAAGGTTCCCGGTTCAAATCACACCCCACATTTCTCCATGTATTGTGGAGTTGCATCAGGAAGGGCATCCGGTATAAAACTTGTACCAATTCAACATGCAGATCCACCTTGGATTTACTGTAATGACCCCTGTGCAAACAAGGGAGCAACTGAAGGGACTTAGTTTTACTAGTTTTGAAAAAAAGAAAATGTTGTGGGAGAGACAAAGAAAAGTGATTCTTGGTTTGTTTGTTTATTTTGCCATTAAAATTGGCCATCACTCCTCAAAATAAAATAACTTCTCAAGGCCATGGATCCTCAACGTCTGGAGACTAATTAGTCACAGCACAGCAAATGAGGTAAGTAGGCTGACTGAATCCGAGTGAGGTTTGCCATACAATGTGGGAACAGCTGCAGAGGCATCACACGTCCGTGTTTGGACATGGAGGATTGTAGATATCCCTCCGCTCAGCGCTTTGGGCTCTGTGGGTTTGCAGCTCGGTGAGACCAGAGATTAGATGAGTCGCCAAACACCAGAAAAGTCTCCAGTGACGTCAGGAAAAGTAGCTAGATTTGTCGAGTCACTTTTGAGAAAATAAGTCATCAAGAGGGTTTGGAAAGTCACCAGATTTAGTGAGAAAGTCATCAAACTGGCAACACTGGATGTCCACCTTCAGATCACTCCATTGCTTATTAAGGACGACTTATTTGCTGTATTATTTGCAGTCCTGATTTAAACCGTAGCTGTGATCTCATAAAGCTGTAAAGTTTATTACAAATCCAGAGCATGACAAATATAAAGCATGGAGCATCCCCCCACTTGCTGGACATCTGGCACTCTGCCAAAAGTCTTAGCAAGCGGCTTTGATGGATAAGCTTCCACGCACACTTATTCCATGCTGTCAGTGCACTCTCAGCAGTCATCAAATGACGAAAGTACCACATGTTGGCTTGTTCTGACATTATGACAAGAAAGAGAGGTAATTGTATTGTGCATACTGACAGCGCATGTGTTACACTTGTGTACCTCAATCAGGCTGAGACAGTAAAAATACATCAAACTGGAATTCAGGTGTGGATTAGGGACATTGGCAGCCACTTCTGGTATTGCAACAAGCAGGCAGCAACTGAGAAACAGTTCAGAGTATGTTGGAGAGAAGAAATGTATGCATGGTATCATCTTAAAAAAAAAAAAAAAAAATCTTTGGTTTCCATGCTAACAGATGCGGTTTGTGGCTGCATGTATTGTACATGTAATTCCTTTTCTGCAGATGAGCTGGGTTGTATGCTACACCATGTGTGCAATGAACACTCGTGGGCAACTGGTTACTGTGAGCAAGAGCCATTAGAGTAAGACATCCAGGAGAAGCCCTGGATCAAGCAAGGTCATTTCAACTAAATATGATTGAGTCTCCTGTATGAATGCAGTTGTTTTACGCACAGTGATGTGATGTGATTGCAGGTTCAGCAGCTCACCAGGCATTGACCACAATCATGCTGGACAAGAGGTGGTTGACCCAACTGAAGAAGTTTCTAAACTTCAAGTAAGTATCTACAGTTATGATGGAATTGACCTTGTATGTAGTCATGCACTGAAGCATTTCTGCCATATTTCTTGCCAAATGAAACATTTATGACGTGCAGAGCTGACGTCCTTATTTCCATATTGTCTGTAGTTGGGGTGTGTTTGGCATGTCTTTTTATTTTAGCAGAGTGGGCTGGAAGTAGATTATTGTGGTGAAGTATTATGCTAATATGGGGAAATGATGGTCTAGTGGTTAAGCGTTGGGCTTGAGACCAGAGGATCCTTGGTTCAAACCTCAGCCTGACCGGAAAATCACTAAGGGTTCTTGGACAAGGTCCTTAATCCCCGAGTTGCTCCTGGTGTGTAGTGAGCACCTTGCATGGCAGCACCCCGACATCATTGTGTGAGTCTGTTTGTGTAAATGGGTGAATATGTGGCATAATTGTAAAGTGCTTTGGGCATCTGGTGCAGATGGAAAAGCGCTATATAAATGCAGTCCATGTACCATATATGTCAATTGTCTCTACTCCCCAACAACCCACCCACACAGGATCATGGTAGACTTGGAAAGCTTCCACAACCATTTCCTAATGTACACGTCAGAGCATACGTATGTCTTATACCCCATTCATCTACATGACCAGTACAAACTAAAACATACACAATCAGTGCCTGCCAACATGCAACCAGGATGGACACAAAATGTAAGTTGTCACTCTAATAGTTCTGTATTGTGAACACCTTGCAGTTTTTTTTTACAAATGTTTTGGAAATGATTATTACAACTTGTTCTTACTCTTCACGTGCACGCAATTGTAAAACAAGAAATCGAAAAGCCTGGGGTGTGTACACTATTAAAGAAAAGAAGCAGGATGCATACATCCCAGAGATTCAGAAGGCCATTCTTGCCAGGAGGTTGAGAAGTGGGATGGACCTCCCTGACAAAGTGACACTCAAGCCAGATGATCCAAGACAGATGGGTTTGCTTGCTGCAGAACAGCAACCACTCACATCTGAACTTATGAGAACTCATGTGGCAAAAGGGAACATTGGATCCCAAATCCCTGAAGAAGACTGAACTGACTGAGCTGTTTTCAGTCTTATGTACACACATCCCTTTGGTCAGGAAATGAGTCCATAATCCTCCAAACACAGCAACAGGGTACTACAACTTTGTTCTCCACATTCAGGAGACCATGCTGCCATGAGACAATGTGTCTATAGGTCGCAAGCCTGAACTATCTCTGCTCCACTCCTGGCTCCAGTATTTTGTTAACTGCAAATATATCATTCCAAGTTGTTGCGATTCGTGGTCGCATGACACAGAAGGTGGGTTGACACAAGTGCAAACTCTCAGATAAAGCTTAGGATGTAATAATAAGCTTTATAAAAAAAACAGTCCAGGGTCCGGTACACAGAAAGGCAGGCAGGATGGCAAAGGTACAGATGAGGGCAAGGCAAAAATATGTGGTCAGAAACAGGCTAGGGTCAAAAGGCACAGAGACACAATTTCTGAGGCTGAGGCAAAAGGCAAAATCCGGATAAACAGAACAAGGTCAAAAACACTGTGAGGCAAACGAGATGAGAGCAACACTGGAACAAAGATACAGAAGATCAATGAGCTGGCACCACAGTGAGGGAAGTGAGGGCTTAAATAACAGGTGATGTAACAAGTGCATGTGTAAGCGAGGGTTCTAGAAAGAGGTGTGGTCTAGTGAAGTAAAGAGGCAGGAAGAGAGACAAGAGAGAGAAAGAGTGAAAAACAAAGCAGATGAAAAGCAAGAGGAGTCAGTGAATGAAAACCAATGGTTAAAGTATAACGTGCCCATAGACCAACAAAAGGAAACGTGAACAAAATACAAGGGCAAAGTAGAAAAGAGTGACAGACCTAAAAAAAAAAGCACAAGAATAATAAACGACAATCAAGACTAGAACCGAATCTTATCACACACAGAAAATAAGATAGAAAAGATTATAACCAAAACTAGAACAGAACATGGCTGAAGAACAAATGTAATAACCATCAAGAAAATAAGAAACCAAAACAAACTATGGAATGACCAGAAAATAAAGAATGAACGGAAACAAAACCAGAGCCTACAGCAAAGCACAATGCAGTGAATGACTAGAACAAGAAAACACCGAACATGCATAAAAAACAGAACCAGAGGAAACATACTACAAACTGATCATTAAAAGGGCAACAAAGAGGATCAAATAAGGGGAGGCAGACATCAATAGGGTACAATCAATCAATCAATCAATCAACTTTTTTCTTATATAGCGCCAAATCACAACAAACAGTTGCCCCAAGGCGCTCCATATTGTAAGGCAAGGCCATACAATAATTATGAAAAACCCCAACGGTCAAAACGACCCCCTATGAGCAAGCACTTGGCAACAGTGGGAAGGAAAAACTCCCTTTTAACAGGAAGAAACCTCCAGCAGAACCAGGCTCAGGGAGGGGCAGTCTTCTGCTGAGACTGGTTGGGGCTGAGGGAAAAAACCAGGAAAAAGACATGCCGTGAAGGGGGGCAGAGATCGATCACTAATGATTAAATGCAGAGTGATGCATACGGAGCAAAAAGAGAAAGAAACAGTGCATCATGGGAACCCCCCCACAATCTACGTCTAAAGCAGCATAACCAAGGGATGGTCCAGGGTCACCCGATCCAGCCCTAACTATAAGCCTTAGCGAAAAGGAAAGTTTTAAGCCTAATCTTAAAAGTAGAGAGGGTATCTGTCTCCCTGATCTGAAAACCATACAAAAACTATACAAAACCATAACCTCAACCCAGGCCAGGACCCACCCTGACAGAAGTGGCATGAGCAAGCTGTAATACTCCCTCATCCAGAATGTAGCCCGCCATATTGCTGATACAGTGTTCTGGGGATTGGCAACAGCAAATACTCTCGATATCTCTGTCCATCTTGCTAAAGCTTCGTAAATGCGCCAGCGGCATTCAGATCCATCTGGGTCAGGGTGCATGGGTGCTTCCAGCAAAGACAGCACATCAAACAGTATTCCTGGTGTCCTTTTCAGAACTTTCTCCAGTAGGAAGTCCTTCTTCCCAGGTTCCAGAGAATGAAGTTTTTCATACAACACAAAACAAGTTGTATTATTGTATATGTCTTTGAGGGAAAGTCAACTGTATGTCCAATGTTACTGTGTTGTCTGATAATAAACAAAGCTGTGCGCCTTTCCTGCAGCCCCTGCAGCCTCTTTTGGTTATCAGAGTCCCGGTCCTTGGGTCTTGCTCCCCCCACCCCCACCCCCCGCCACCCACTTCTCCATGAAATTTTAGGCTTTGCACCACTACTTGTGCCTATCACCTGAGCAGTAAACTCAGATGTGACTGAGGTCGAAGTTGATTCCTGGAATACTATTATAGAATGAACCGTTGCATCAGTATGTCATTTAGCCTACCGTTACAAGTGAATTTATTATGCTTCATGTTGTTTGAGCGCATATTATTTATCCTTATGCTGACCAACTACTCTGACACTTCAACTGTTCACCAACCAAAGATAAAACAGTCATTCTAACCTTTAACTCATTCCTGTCAACATTATAAAATTAATTCAACATGAGCTTATGCTATGATAATATCTTTATTATGATAATATCTTAAATTATCATCTTAGCCTATATTTAGGATTCCACTGAATTGGGCTAACATAAGAAAATAAACATAATGAACCCATAATGTTTACGAGCCTCTTGTTTTTTCCCCATAATGTTGCTGTTTATTTTTGATAGCACAAAAGAAATATACCCTGTATTAACATTTATTATAATATGTATATGTCGCGGAGATGACGAGCAAAGCTCTTCAGAATCTCATTATGTCATTTAGGTCCTTCAAACTTTTTTTGAGTAAATGCATTGGTGGAGGATGAGCATGGCTAAAACCTTTCAGCTTCTGGGTGGAGGGGGGGCTTTATGTTCAAAAGATTAAAAAAAGAAAATAAGATTATAAAACAAAACATTCAATTGTGCCTTGTGATAGAATCACTACGGTGGCCATTCCAAGATGGTGGCCGCATTTCTTGCATCTCAGCAACCAATGCGGTGTCTACTCCTCTTTATAATGTCTATGTTCATCTACTGTCGACCTTGTGATAGAATCACTACCATGACTGGTCCAAGATGGCGGCCGCATTTCTTGCGCCTCAACAACCAATGCAGTGTCTACTCCTCTTTATAATGTCTATGTTCATCTACCGTTGGATTGTGGCTTTGTACATTTTTTTTACAACGGTAAAGTATGATTTTTTAAATAATTTATTTGTATGTTACTGTTGCAAATAAGTATTTCAACACCTGTGAAAATCAATGTTAATATTTGGGACAGTAGCCTTTGTTTGCAATTACAGAGGTCAAACGTTTCCTGTAGTTTTTCACCAGGTTTGCACACACTGCAGCAGGGATTTTGGTCCACTCCTCCATACAGATCTTCTCCAAATCTTTCAGGTTTGGAGTTTCAGCTTCCTCCAAAGATTTTCTATTGAGTTCAGGTCTGGAGACTGGCCAGGCCACTCCAGGACCTTGAAATGCTTCTTACGGAGCCCCTCCTTAGTTGCCCTGGCTGTGTGTTTGGGGTCATTGTCATGCTGAAAGACCCAGCCATGACCCATCTTCAATGCTCTTACTGAGGGAAGGAGGTTGTACCAAAATCTCGCAGTACATAACCCCATCCATCCTCCCTTCAATACGGTGCAGTCATCCTGTCCCCTTTGCAGAAGAGCACCCCCAGAGTATGATGTTTCCACCGCCATGCTTCACGGTTGGGATGGTTTTCTTGGGGTTGTTCTCATCCTCTAAACATGGTAAGTGGAGTTGATTCCAAAAAGCTCTATTCTGGTCTCATCTGACCACATGACCTTCTCCCATGCCTCTTCTGGATCATCCAGATGGTCACTGATGAACTTCAAATGGGCCTGGACATGTGCTGATTTGAGCAGGGGGACCTCAGGGATGCATACATTTGATTTACTGCACAGTGACACACGATTTGAGAGGAGCGTGTTTCATGTCAAAATAAAGCCATAAATAATAAAAACTGGAGGAAATCAATTGTAAATCCTGAAAGAAGTTTCTATAGGACGTATTTTAGCCATAAGGTCAAGTCAGAGGGGGAGGTGTTGGCTTTTTAAATACTTGAAAGACACTGGACTCATCAAGAGGACTGAGTGCTGCTATAATGGAGTGATGCAGCAGGTGGTAGCAGTGCAACAATAAGGATGCTGGCTGCCTTCCCTGAAAAAGACGGTGCTTGGATGGCAGCATGTGTTGCTCCAAAACCTGGATGTACCTTTCAGCATTGATGTGTAAGTTGCCCATGACATGGGCACTTACACACCCCCATACAATCACAGATGCTGGCTTTTGAAATTAGCGCTGGTAACAATCTGGATGGTCTTTTTCCTCTTTTGTCCAGAGGACATGACGTCCATGATTTCCAAAAACAATTTGAAATGTGGACTCATCAGACCACAGTACACGTTTCCACTTTGCGTTTGTCCATTTCAAATGAGCTTGGGCCCAGAGAAGGTACTGACGTTTCTGGATGTTGTTGATGTATGGCTTTCACTTTGCATGGTAGAGTTTTAACTTGCACTTGTAGATGTAGCGACGAACTGTGTTAATTGACAATGGTTTTCTGAAGTGTTCCTGAGCCCACATGGTGAGGTCCTTTACACAATAATGTCGGTTTTTAATGCAGTGCCACCTGATGGATCGAAGGTCATGCACATTCAGTGTTGGTTTTTGGCCTTTCCACTTACATGTAGAAAGTTCTCCAGGGTCTCTGAATCTTCTGATTATATTATTGACTGTAGATGATGGAATCCCTAAATTCCTTGCAATTGAATGTTGAAAAACATTGTTCTTAAACTGTTGGACTATTTTTTCATGCAGTTGTTCACAAAGTAATGATCCTCACCCCATCTTTGCTTGTGAATGGCAGAGACTTTTGGGGATGCTCCTTTTACGAGGTCTGTTAGAAAAGTATCCGACCTTTTTATTTTTTACAAAACCATATGGATTTGAATCACGTGTGATTGCATCAGCCAAGCTTGAAGCTGGATGGTCTGGAGTGCCCTCTGGGTGTGCAATCGGGAGCTACATCGGATGATTTGGGTGATTTGAGGTTGGTTCCAAGATTTAATGAAAAAGACCCAGAAACATTTTTTTCTTTGTTTGAACATTTAGTTGAGACTCGCGGTTGGTCAGATTCTACACGTATGTTGTTGTTACAGTGTGTTCTGACTGGTAAAGCTCAACAGGCTTTTTCTGCTTTGAATACTGCAGACTGTGTGGAGTATAGTACTGTTAAATCTGCTGTGCTTAAAGCCTATGAGTTAGTGCCTGAGGCATATAGACAGCGTTTTCGGGGGTGGAAACGTGGTGAAAAGTCTCATTTGGAGGTTATGCGGGATCTGTGTGCTCATTTTGACGGTGCTCCTCGGCTAATTTTACCACTTTTGAAGGTCTCTGTGATTTAGTTTTGTTAGAACAGTTTAAAAATTCTGTTTCTGAGCGTATTGCAACTTACATTGTTGAGCGTGGAGTTAAGTCTGTGGCGGAGGCTGCGGCGCTTGCTGATGATTATTATCTGACCCATTCATCTGGGAGTAGTTTGGGTTGCTCGGGTCCATGTGAAGGTTTTTCAAAAAGGTCTGATTTTGAGTCTAGAAAAGGAAGGTTTTCACAGGAGTCTGAAAAAGTTTGTAATTATTGTCATAAGCGCGGACACTGGAAAAGTGACTGTTATGCACTGAAGTCTCGTCTTAAACAGGGTACTGGTAGTGCTGAGCCTGTCATGTGCACTGCATCTGTTGTGAAGGGGCAGGGAGTGGCAAAAGTTAATGTTAAGCCTGAGTTGGAGTCATATTTGCCATTTATTACTGATGGTTTTGTGTCCCTGGTGGACAGTGAAGAGCAGGTGCGCATAAAAATTTTGCGTGACACTGGTGCTTTTGACTCTTTTATTGTAGCTTCTGCTTTGCCATTCTCAAATAAAAATTCTGTTGGCTCAGACATTCCTGTTATGGGGATGAGCATGACTGTTTTGATTGTGCCACAGCATAACATGATGCTACATTGTGATCTTTTCCAGGGTGAGGTGGCTGTTGGGGTACTTCCAGCCTTACCTGTGGACGGTGTGGACATGATCTTGGGCAATGACATTGCAGGTTGCTGGGTGTGGGCGGTTGTCCCTCCACCTGTGAAGGTGACTGATGTTCCTGTAATGCGTAGTAAGCCTGATGAGAATGAAGTGCAGTTTCCAGACATGCTTGGTGCTTGTGTGGTGACCCGTTCAAAGAAGCAGAGAGATAAGTATTCTGATGATGACTCTAAAAATGATTTGACTGTGCCTGTGGCTCCCTGGTCTATATCTTGCAGTGATTTGGTAAAGGAGCAAAAGGAAGACAACACTTTGGCAGCTTTGTGGGAGGAGGTTTGTGCTGCAGTGGAGGTTAGGAACAAGTCTCATTGCTACTTTGTGCACAATGATGTGTTGATGAGAAAATGGACACCTCAGTTAGACGAGTTTATTGGTGATCCTGTGTATCAAGTGGTTGTTCCTCTTAAACTTCAGAATGTGGTTTTACAGATCTCTCATGATTAGTCTGGACATTTGGGGATCAGGAAAACTTATGGCCGTGTTATGAGGTATTTCTTTTGGCCTAATTTAAAAAGAGATGTGTCTACGTACATAAAATCATGTCACACGTGTCAGTTGACTTGTAAGCCCACCAGCTCCACTGTGTCCAATTCCAGCTATAGGACAACCATTTGAACATTTGTTAATAGATTGTGTAGGCCCACTGCCACTGTCTAAGTCCGGTGCCTGTTACTTGTTGACTGTGATGTGTCTGAGCACTCAGTATCCAGCTGCATATCCTCTCCATACCATTACTTGTCTCATTTTTTTCTATTTTTGGTGTCCCACGTGTGTTACAGTCTGACAGGGGATCGAACTTTTGTTCGAAATTGTTTGCACAGGTCCTTAAACAATTAAATGTGACACATAATCTTTCTTCTGCTTGTCATGCTCAGAGTCACGGCGCGCTTGAATGATTCCACCAGACTTTAAAGGCCATTTTGCATTCTTTTTGTGTCCAAATGCAGGGTGATTGGGAAAAGGCCTTACCATGGATGTTGCTGGCTGCTTGAGAGGTGGTCCAGGAAAGCACAGGATTTAGCCCTAATGACCTGGTATCTGGCCATAAGATCTGTGGTCCCCTGGCGTTGTTACAGGATGGTTGGAGAGATTCTGACCCTCCCAGTAATTTACTGGATTTTGTGAATGGTTTCAGATATAGACTGTGTTTGGCTCAGGAAACTGCTAAGAAAAAGCTTGTGGGAGTGCAGTCTAAAATGAAAAAGCGCTATGACTCTAAGACAGAGCATAGAGAGCTTTTCCTGGTGATCAAGTGCTGGCCTTGATGCCGTTGGTTACATCTCCTTTTCAGGCAAAGTATTGTGATCCTTATTTGGTGCTAAAAAAGTTGTCAGATTTGAACTATTTAATTTCTACACCTGACCGTAGGTCATGCACAAAACTATTCCATGTTAATCTGTTGAGACCTTATGTCGCTTGTGAGCCTGTTGACTCTGTTTTGAAACCTGTAGCTCAGCCTGTCTGTGTGTCTGTTCCATCAGCGTCTCCAGTTGTGGCAGAGCTGGATGTTGATGATCTTCCTGGTCCGGATGATGCCATTGTAACTGGTCGGTTGGAAAATACAGAGTCTTTGGAAAAGTTGGAAAGTTTTTTGGGCCATTTCGAGTCATGGCAAAGAGATCAGTTGGTGCAGTTAATTCACAGCTTTCCTTGTAATTTTGGTGATACTCCATCACGCACCACTTTGTTACAGCAGGACATTGATGTTGGAGATGCTAAGCCGATAAGGCAAAGATTTTACAGAGTACATCCTGAGAAACGTAATCATCTCGAGGCAGAAGTGGGGTATATGATTGAGAATGACATTGCGGTGCCTTCTGATTCTAGCTGGGCTTCTCCTTGCCTTCTGGTCCCTAAGTCTGATGGGAGTCTACGTTTCTGCACTGACTGTCGTAAAGTAAATGCAGTCACAAAACCTGACTCCTTTCCTTTACCACGAATGGAGGACTGTGTGGACCAAGTGGGGGGGGGCTTTGTGACCAAGCTGGACTTGTTAAAGGGGTATTGGCAGGTCCCCCTGACAGAAAGGGCCAGGCAGATTTCTTCTTTTATAACCCCTAGTGGCCTATACTCGTGCAACATCATGCTGTTTGGTTTAAGAAATGCACCAGCGTCATGTTAGCACCTTATGAATTTAGTTGTGCGGGACTTAGAAGGCTGTGCTGTGTACCTTGATGACCTGGTTGCTTTGGAGTGGCTTGGAGCTGTGTTTAACCGCTTGGCTCAGGCCAATCTAACTGTGAACCTGGCTAAATGTGAGTTTGCTAAAGGCATGGTGGTATACCTGGGTCATGTGGCTGGCCAGGGCACTGTGAGGCCTGTGCGGGCTAAAGTCCAGGCCATTGACCATTTTCCTTCACCCACTACAAAAAAGGAGCTAATGCGGTTTTTGGGGATGGTGGGCTATTACAGGTGTTTCTGTAAAACATTTTCTACTGTGGTAGCGCCCCTGACTGATCTTTTAAAAGGAAATGTAAAGTTTGTGTGGTCTAATCCTTGCCAGAAAGCATTTGAGTGTGTCAAGGCATTAATTTCAAATGCACCCGTTTTGGCTGCTTCTAGGTGGGACAGGGCATTTCAGTTGGAGGTTGATGCAAGTTTGGTTGGTGCAGGTGCTGTGTTGTTGCAGGCGGATGATGAGGGGGTGAATAGACCACTTTGTTTCTTTTCAAGAAAAGTCAATCGTCATCAAAGGAACTATTCCATTATTGAAAAAGAACACTTGCTTTGATTTGGTCTTCACAGCATTTCAGTGTTTATGTCAGATGTGGTTCTGTAACTGTCTTTTCTGATCATAACCTTCTGACCTTCCTCAGCAGCCTGCAGTCTCCCAACCAACATTTAATGCATTGGGCCCTATTGCTTCAGTCTTATTGCCTTGAAATACAACATATTAAAAGCCGTGATAATGTGGTGGCAGATGCATTGTCTCGGGCGCATTAAACAACTTTGCCAGGTGGACACCTGTGAAGATTGGTGACGAGGTGTTCTGTTCTATTGTGCCTGTGCTGCGCCTGTTGTCTTCTGGTCCTGCTCTGCTTTCTATGTTGCTGTTGTTGTGCCTATTTGTTACGAGATCTTTTGTCTAACCTTCTAGTGTTTTGGTGCCTGGATACCTCTGTGGTCCAAACGTCTATGACAACGCTGTGACTTGGTCCACACATTGTCTACCTTCTAGAGGGACATTAGATCAGCACACTGTTCAAATATTCTGTGGCTTGACTCCTTTAGGGAGTTTAATTTTTTTGTATGGGGTTTGTAAAGGTCCCTGATGGGTCCCCTTTTTGTGAAAGGGGGGGGGGGGCGTTACAGCCCTGGGCCTTGTGGGCTGGGTATTTGGTTGTGTTTGTTTCTGCCCTTTTCTTTGTCTGCAGGGTACTCATTTCCAGAGGACGCACTATAAAGCTCCGCTTGTTCTTCCGCTTATGCTCTTCCTCTCTGCTGCTTCGGGTCCTGACGTGGTGCTGCCGGGCTCCAGGTCCTTTGACATGCACTTTTGAGTTTGTTTTTTAATTTCACATACCATACATCTTCGCACACATACACGCACAATACATCCAAACACGTGCCTTCACCACTGACGCTGACACTCACACCTCATCTTTGTTTTTGTTAAATAAATTCTTATTTTGTGCACGCTACTCCGGCATGGTCTCCATTTTTGTTATGGCTGAGTATAAATCTTGGCAAAATAAGGCATTGATAATATTGTGTGTCCCGGACAGTGGTTCATAGGTGAGAATATGTGAATATTCATCTATGACAGTCATCCTAAATCTGGTTCTTACTGGAGTACTGTGCAAAACATCAGCTGCACTACTGCTTGCATGGCTCTCTGCATACTTTCACACCCTCTGTTTTCTCTAATTTTTTCTCACATTATCCATCTCTTCCCCCTTCTCCCTGTCATTCTTTCTTTTTGTCCCACCCCCATCCACTCTTTTCCACCTTCCACTCGACCCAAATTTCCTGTAATGAATCTCTAATGGTCTGTCATTCCTGTCCACTCTTTGTTTAGTGATGTGATGCAGCTAGGACTAATGGTTCTATCTGTGCCTGTGTCCAGGACTGGATCACAAATAGGAAGTCAGTAGTATCACCAGTCTCTGGGCCCTATAACATTTTACATGGTGCTGCAGTGGCTAGGTACCCCCAGTAACTTTAACTAATGTCTTAATGCAATCCTACTTACTGCTCCAGGGCAAAATGTAAGTGTCACTGTAGTGTGTGTGCTGGGTGGAGAGGGAGAGGCAGATGATCTCCATGGAGAGATAGAGATAGACAGAATAATGCATGTTTGAATATTATTACTATGAAGAATCCGGATGGGATATTGGCGAGACATTCAAGTGCTGATGTGACTTGGTAATAGCAGCGTCATCTTGGACACACACACACACACACACACACACACACACACACACACACACACACACACACACACACACACACACACACACACACACACACACACACACACACACACACACACACACACACACACTTCTTGATGAAAACCCCACCGGCACAAATGACTGCAATTAATGATGTTGCAAACTGAGGAAATACAGGTGGTTCATTTTCATCAAATGCTGTTTGTGCTTTCTCATTCGATGTCCGTGCACCTTGACAAGGGCGTATTTTCCTGTGTCTGTGTGTGTGTGTGTAAGCTATCACAGTACTTTTGATTATCACTGATAGGCAGTGTAATGAGGTGCCATAAAATCTGATTAATTTGAAGCTGGGAGAGAAAACAGCCAGATGCTCCCTGCCGGCTTACCCCTCTCCCTCTCTGTCTCACATGTACAAACACACATGGCGCTGTAGGCGAGCACAGGCAAGGGAAGAATCTCAGTGTTCTCTTTCATTATATATGCACGTCTGTGGCATGCATATAATGTGAATGCTAACTATTAAGCAATGTCTGTGCTTACCTGCTTATTGATTGTGGTTGGAAAAATGAAACAATCAGGAAACACAAATGTGATGACAGTAATTGCATGTTGAATGGCCATCATGTTGAACTTTGAAATATTGAAGCATATGAAGCCTTTTGAAGCCCAAAGCAGCACTGGACTGCAGAGTGATAATCTAAGAGGCAGTTAGCTGTGTGCCACTTCAGGAGAAGTAAAATCACTGGGATGTGGTTATATTATAGGGTATGTATTTATTATTTCTTACATAGTTTGTCCAGACTGGCTGATACTTGATGTATTTTAATGCCACTGGAAATACCACTGACTGTAAATCTGTGCAAAATAAGGCAATGATAATACAGTCACCTATCAACCCCTGATGGTGGTTGATAGGTGACCATATGTGAATTGAGAATATGCATGGAAACATAGTGAACACAAACACACATAACCTACAGCACATAAAAGAAATTAATTTGAAAACTTTAATGCACACAATGTGGTCTCACACACACATGGTTTCTACATGGAGGACCTTTAGTGACAACTCCTTCAGTGCATCACAGAGCTCTATTATTGTCATCTCTATGTAGTCTGGAGAAGTGAATAAGTTTATTTACTTTTTCATGATTTTTCTCTGAAAATAGCATAAATTTATTTTTCCAGTGCACTGAACAAGCTCATTCTCACACCCAAGTTGTCACATTTTGAATCAAATGGTTTATTTTGACCCAGCGTCAATCTGTGACTAATCTGGTACACCTACTGCATCATATTTGACGCATGCTGAAACATTAACCCTACCTCTACCTCTAGCTGTAACTGTAACCATAAACTTAACCATGACCATGACCATGACTAAAACATAAATGCATAGTGCTGTTCCCTGATGATGCAGAAGTGAAGCACAAATTATGCAGCTGCCAAGAAATGTGTTTCCCTACCCATCACTAAAAGACACACACACACAGACACATACACACACATTCATCTTCAACCGCTTAGTCCAATTAAGGGTTGCGGGGGACTGGAGCCTATCCCAGCAGTCATAGAGCGCGAGGCGGGGTACACCCAGTATAGGACGCCAGTCTGTCGCAGGGCCATGAACAGACAAACACATTCACACCCACTCACACACCTATGGACAATTTAAAGATTCCAATCCACCTAACCCGCATGTCTTTGGATGTGGGAGGAAACCGGAGCACCCGGAGGAAACCCACGCAAACACGGGGAGAACATGCAAACTCCACACAGAAAGGCCACAGGCGGGAATTGAATCCATGACCTTCTCGCTGTGAGGCAACAGTGTTAACCACTAAGCCACCGTGCTGCCCACTAAAAGATACAACATGCCAAAATAAATTGTCACATTGTGATGTGGAGGGGCACTAACCAAGCATAAAAATTTGAATAATTATGAGTGAGAATGTGTTAATTGAACAGTAGAAGTCACTAAATGTGTCCTGTCCATCCAGAAAGTATTCACAGGGCTTCACTTTTACCACATTTTATGTTACAGCCTTATTCCAAAATGGATGAAATTAATTCCCCCCCCCCCCCCCCCCAACTTCTATACACAATACCCCATAATGACAATGTTAAAACATTGGGGTTTTTTTTTTTAGATTTTTTTGCAAATTTGTTAAAAAAAACAAACAAAACAACAACAAAAAAAACAAACAACAAAAAAAAAACCTAAGAAATCACATGTACATATTTCACAGTCTTTGTCCTGAAGCTCAAAAATTGAGCTCAGGTGCATCCTGTTTCCACTGATCTTCACTGAGATGTTTCTACAGCTTAATTGGAGTCCTCCTGCGGTAAATTCAGTTGATTGGACATGATTTGGAAAGGTACACACCTGTCTACATCTAAGATCTCACAGCTGACAGCGCATATCAGAGTACAAAACCAACATGAAATCAAAGGAATTGTCTGTAGACCTCCAAGATAGGATTATGTGGATGCACAAATCTGGGTAAGGGTACAGAAACATTTCTGCTGCTATGAAGGTCCTAATGAGCACAGTGGCCATGAGAGACAAAATTCTCTGGTCTGACGAGACCAAGATTCAACTCTTTGGCATGAACACCAGGCATCGTGTTTGGAGGAAACCAGGCACCATCCTTACAGTGAAGCATGGTGGTGGCAACATCATGCTCTGGGGATGTTTTTCAGCAGGAAGAACTATGAGATTAGTCAGGATTGAGGGAAATACGAATGTAGCAATGTACAGAGATATTCTGGATGAAAACCTGCTCCAGAGTACTCAAACTGGGGTGGCAGTTCATCTTTTAGCAAAACAGTGAGCCTAACCATACAGCCACGGTATCAAAACAGTGGCTTCAGGACTACTCTGTGAATGTTGCTGAGTGGCCCAGCCAGAGCCCAGACCTGAATCCAATTGAACATCCCAAGAGAGATTTGAAAATGGCTGTGCACCGACTCTCCCCATCCAACTTGATGGAGCTTGAGAGGTGCAGCAAAGAGGAATGGGCTAAACTGCACAAAGATAGGTGTGCCAAGCTTATGGCGTCTTATTTGAGAGGACTTGAGGCTGTAATTGCTGCCAGTGGTGCATCAACAAAGTATTGAGCAAAGGGTGTGAATACTTATATACGTGAGATTCGTTAGGGTTTTTTATTTTTAATAAATCTGCAAAAAGGGCCCAGTGCTGACCATCAGCCCAGAGCCTTTTTTGAAGAAAGTTGGCTTAAGGCCAACCCATAATTACATTAATTTAAATTACATGGAGCACATTTACTGAATAAGAAAAGGGCCAAAAAAAAACAACAAAAAAACAAAACAAAAAAACAGGTGAGTTATTTGTGATTTATTCTGTATTGGTTATGACATCAGACATTTTATTGAACTGGCCATTCCAACAAACCTAATATTAGCCAAGATCATGCATCAGCCCACCCCCTCTTCAGGCAGAATTTTACATGGAGAGCCCCGTGAAATCCAATGGCAAATATGGTATTTGTTGCAGAATTGATACACATGGTGTTGTGTGGCTGGGGTGCCTGGCTGGCTTTTGTTTCTGTCTTCTGTTTTCTGTCTTCTGTTTTTCCTTCCAGGTGGCATGCGTTCAGGACTGAGTGGCTGTGTGGCTGAGTTATTAGGACCTCACCCTGATCACCTGAGGATGTCATGTGCAGGTCGTCAGGACTCACAGCTGTGGTGCATCTATATGGATTGGGGCATGGTTGCATTTAAGTCTGGAGTACACAGTGTGTATTTGCCAGAGACTCGACCTTGTGACCAGACGGGTGAGATCGACGTTTAGAGAACCATCTCATCATCATGGACGCAGAGACCGTACCAGGTTTGATGCCATGGTCTGTGAAAGAGGAGGGGGTGAGGTCTCACGCTCGTCAGCACACTTCCTGAGGTACTTTAGGTTTTGTGACTAACATGAGTACAGTCAGTAGATGTGGTGTCCCTCACACCTTATTATATTGAGCTGTTATGTTAGTCATTTAATCAGCTTCCACTGCAGTGGAGAATTGAACTGGGTGTTCCATGCCTGCAGGGTGGGAAGCTGATTGGTGATTAAGCCAGGAAGTGTTTGCTGATTATGTACACCTTTGAGTGGTCTCTCTGTGTGTGGAGTGGTGGACTCACATGATGGTTTCTTCTTTCACAGACTCGGTTGGTCGCGGCCACCTGGGGGGTGTCGGCGGGGTCCTTGGGTCTGAACTGTTCTGGCTCCGGACCGTTTGTGCTGCTGGGAGCGCACCGTTTTTCCACCTCGCCAGACCGCGCACTTATTTGTTATTAATTAAGCACTCACTGTTATGTCATTAAATTCTGTTATCCTTTGAACCGTGCTCTGTTTCCTTTATGCTGGGTCCTACTGTCAAACGCTGGTCGGTTCTCCGACTGCGTCTGACACATAACACATGGTTTTGTATTTGTGAGGGTTTCCTGCATTTACTAGTGTTTTCTCAATGTGGAAGTGTTCCAGTCTCCCTCAGCCACCGTACTTCCATTCTAATTCGTAATATAACACTTGCTTTCATTTCTGTGTTTCAAGGTGTGATGTGAAAGATGTTATTTTCTGTTCAACTTCTTATGCAGGGCTTTCCAGACATCTCAAACAATGGGGCAATGAGTTGTAAAAATACAACTGCCTGTATGTAAGAATGCAACATGGTAACCATTATTTCTTTCTACATTTCTTGCAATTTTAAGTAACATTTTCTTGTAAGATCTGAGAAAATGATTGCTTCCCATTGTGGGACATGTAATGAAATTGCAAGCTGTTTTTACCCATTAACAAATCATGTGTTCTGTCTGTGACTGTAGGTTCTGTTCCAATGGATATGTTGCAAAAAAAAAGACCCCTTTGTAGCCACCAAACCTAGGCTTTGGAGAAGAAGAAGAAGAAGAAAAAAACAACTGACAACCAAGTTTATTTCAAGCTAGTTGTACCTTCAGAAACCACACATACTGTATCTTGACACAACCTGATCTCACGGCAAGTTGTGATTCAGCAGCACAAAACATACATTAATCTATTGGTTCGTGATATTGTGACGAAAAGCGCCTCATTTTCGTCACAGCAGCACAAATTCATTCTAATTTATTCCGTGATGGCTGCACGAAATTTAAAAGTGAAGCGCGCGGGGGGTGGTGGTGGGGGGGGGGGGGGGGGTTATGGTTAAGGTTAGGGTTGGGGGTAGGAGTAGGGTTAGTAATAGTAAGTTAAAAAAAAAACGTCATCACGAAAATTTGACTCATTTCGTGACGCTAGTTGACACAGACTGCATTCATAAAAACCTCCTTCCTGCAGGGTTGTGTATACTTGTGACCACGTTCGTAGAGATTTGGAAAAATGTATGTACAGTGTAATTATGTAGTGTAAGTATGTGTAATTCTAACATCCAAAATAAATTCAAACTTGTGCACCCAATTTTTGTTTTGTAAAGTTATGAATGATGTATGCTGTACTCATTCCACCCCAGCTTACTCCAAATGAAGGGTCATGGGGAGCTGGAGTGAAATTTTGTTGAGAATCCATGAAGTAGTTTTGATATAATCCTTAAAAGCTTATAAAGTGAAATCTTGAGTCAGAATCTGGATCCAGATCACCTTCAAAATTCAATGGAGTCTTCCAATGCGTAATATCTATCTGACAATTTGGTGACAATCCTTGAAGTAGTTTTGATGTAATCCTTCAAAGCCTATATAATGTGAAACTTGATCCAGAATCTGGATCCAGATTCAGATCACCTCCAAAACCTAATGGAGCCTTCCATGGCCTAACATGTATCTGTGGTGCAAATTTGGTGAGAATCCGTGGAGTCGTTTTGACGTAATCTTGCTCACGGTAATCCTTCAAAGCCTATACAAAGTGAAAGGTGATCCAGAATCGATGGCGCAGTCGTTTTGATGTAATCTTGCTAACAGTAATCCTCCAAAGCCTATACAAAGTTACAAAGTGAAAGGTGATCCAGAATCGATCACCTCCACAATCTAATGGAGTCTTCCACGGTCTAACATCTATCTGTGGTGAATTTTGTCGAAATCCGTGGAGTAGTTTTGACGTAATCTCGCTAACAGACAGACAAATAAAAGAATAAATAAACACCGATGATTTTATTACATCCTTAGCGATGTAATAACATGCCCATTCAGACTTGACACACAGATTGTGTGACAAATGGAGTGTGAGTTGAATATTGTTCGATAACTTGTATTCAAACTTATGTCGAGCTGCCTTGAATTGCTGATGTCTTATACAGTACATTCCATCTGGTTGCCAGTAGGTTCCTCTCAGTATTCAGCTGTGATATAGTATGGACCAAATAAAGGAAAAGGTCAATTGCTTTTGTCAAGCAGAAGCCTTATCTGGATTTATGACAATAGTCTGCCAGAGGAAGTGAGGGCTCCTTGTCCAATTAACTACATGCATTAACATTGCCCACATACACACTTCCACAAATATCCACACCCATGATAACACACTCTTTCATTGTCTCTTTCACATACATACACAACTCTGTCTAATTAATGTAAGAACCTGCTGGCAACTGCAAGCTGACCTGAAAAGAACTCTCCAACTCTGTCTCTCTCACTACTTCAGGAAAGTTTTGACTATTTTTTGAATGTAGTTCATCAGTTAGTGTGGCTACAGGTAACTTTACAGCCAAAAAACTCCAACTTGCATAGCTGTGTGCAGATGTTAGTCATTTGTTCCTGTAGTATTCATGCACAAGGAGTCAGGTGTGCATGTGAGTGTCAGTTTATGCATGTAGTTATGTCTTTAAAGTAGACCTGCATTGAAATAAATGCAGTCAGATCTTTGGACCAAAAAATTATACATTTACACATAAGATCCTTCTGAATGTAGTAAAGTAAATCTGCAAGCCCAGATCTGTCATTCACCGGAGAAATCTTCATTTGAAAATGACAAATTTACAGCTAACATTTAGCCCTCCGTAAAACTGTCCCTCTCATCATGGACGCTGCCGAGACGTCACGGAGAAGACCCTCTCTCCCAGCATGCATTGCGCGCCAACTGTAATTTGTGGATTTACATCAGTTTGCATCTGCACCTTTTTCTTGTCTTATACGGAAGGATCTACTTTTTTAAAAACTTCATATTGTCTTGCGGCACGTTTGGTGAGTACACATTTCTTTTATTTGTGCTTGAAAATTATTTTGGGGGACTTTTTCATACGCCCGTTTGATTGAGTGGTGTCGCAATGAAAATCTACTGTCTTTCGCCTCCGGTACCATCGCGGGATATGGAGGCGAGACCCGCAAAGAATCCCAGTCATTAAAAATATATAAACCTCTCTCAGCGTCCATGGAGCTCTGGGGCTCCGATTGCCGAGACGTGCGGTGCTGTGGATTTTGCCGCAAGAAGTCTGTCCTTGCAGCAACAGGTGTACCGGCCGCTTCGCATTAAAACAGTGAGCGTAATCTCAGGACTTGTGCCAAGTGTGCTGCAGCTCCATTCAGTAGACAGAGAGGTGATGCCGGTGTTGTGCGCTGAATCTGGCACAACACCGGCTGCAAAGCAGACACGGCGGTGTGAGTGGCCTGCATCGGCGGTTAACAAGCTCGTTAACGAGCCCGCAGACTTAATAAGCACAGCGGAGGCAGAGAGCGGGAGAGGAAGAACGGCGCCCGCTGTCGATGTCGTTGCTGATCTGAGCACACAGATCTGTATCTCACATTCATTGCAGCTTACTTTTGGATGTTGAAACCAGGACATGTATAAGTAACATTACTAACAGATAAAATCAATTTCAATGTGGGATCAGACTGAAGGCGGGAGCGCGTCGTCTTGTCCCTGACGTCATGGAAATGATACGGCTGTACAAACTGTTTTCACAGAGGGCTAAATTTTAGCTGCAAATTTGTCATTTTTAAGCGAAGATTTCTCCGCTGAATTACAAATTTGAGCTTATAGATTTACTTTACTGCATTCACAAGGGTCTTATAAATACATATCAGCTATTTCTTTCTGAAATCTGACCACATTTATTTCAATGCAGGTCTACTTTAAGAGACCATTTGTGTCTACACTCCAATAACTACTGCAGAGCATCCGTCTCACTGCTGAGTTCGAAGGTGTTAATCAGCGAAATCGAGATATGGCGCTAAACATGCACAGATAGACAAAGGCTGTTTCCTATAAATGCTTCCGTCCAGATGTCATTTGAAGTGAGTTTTGTACCAAAACATGTCAGTGAAAGAAGACTCTCTAATATTTCCTAAAAAATTATGTTTTAGGTCTACAAACAGCCATCTGTTTGTCAAACATAGCTTCAGGGTGCACTTTTATGCTTCTGTCCAAAACAAAAGGATTATAAAGAGATATAATCGTGGAATTTAATGATTTCCAGCACGGAACTAAGCTCAGGCCATGACTTTTTTGGTGCTTCCGGTCTGGTTTCTATGTTTGTGAGACTTGGACGTTAAACAGTGATGTAAGGAGATGACTGGATGTCTTTGGTACCTGGTCTGGTTGAAGGGTCTTTGGGTACCGCTGGAATGACTTTGTGTCAAACCAACAGTTATAGATGACCGCGTTTCACCTGGCTGTGGTAGACACATGGTTACTTTGAAGAGGTGAGGTTGGATTGGCTGTTTGCCTGGGTGGTTACTTCCAGGATTCATAATGGATTTGTGGTGGGTGCCGCAATGGGCACTACCAGCAGTGTTAAAGTTATTACGTCCTCCAAGGACATAATAAAATCATGGACATTTATCTGTCTGTCTTTTAGCAGGATTACGTCAAAAATACAGCATGGATGTGGACAAAATTTTCACCACAGATAGATATTGGGCCATGGAAGACTCCATTACATTTTGGAGGTGATTCAGATCCGGATTCTGGGTCAAGATTTCACTTTACATAGGCCTTTAAGGATTACGTCAAAACGGATTCTCAACAAATTTGCACCACAGATAGATATCAGTTCATGGAAGACTCCACTGAATTTTAGAGGTGAGCCAGATCTGAATTCTGGATCAGGATTTCGATTTGTATGCTTTACTTTGTGAGATTCTGAGTGTTACATCAAAAATACTTCACGGATTTTCACGACACATTGGTGTTGAATTTTGCAGGTGATCTGGATGTGGATCCTGATTCTGGATCAGGGTTTCACTTTGTGGACTTTCAAGGATTACGTCAAAACTACTTCACAGATACGACATCACGATGTAAAACCAAGATCAGGAAGACAATATTTTGTTTCAGATTGTGAATTAAATATTAGATTGCAATAACTTAATCAGTCAGATCATTCTGGATCAGTATGCAATTATTGAATTGTGTTGTGGAATCCGGATCCAGGTAAAGTCTGGGTGAATATGTGAATCACATATTTTTTTATTTTGAGTCCTCGTCAACCCCTGGCAGACGTCAGAAATCTTGGCTTGCTCTACTTACAGTAGTGTTCAGAATAATAGTAGTGCTATGTGACTAAAAAGATTAATCCAGGTTTTGAGTATATTTCTTATTGTTACATGGGAAACAAGGTACCAGTAGATTCAATAGATTCTCACAAATCCAACAAGACCAAGCATTCATGATATGCACACTCTTAAGGCTATGAAATTGGGCTATTAGTAAAAAAAAGTAGAAAAGGGGGTTTTCACAATAATAGTAGTGTGGCATTCAGTCAGTGAGTTTGTCAATTTTGTGGAACAAACAGGTGTGAATCAGGTGTCCCCTATTTAAGGATGAGGCCAGCACCTGTTGAACATGCTTTTCTCTTTGAATTTTATTGGCCTCTCTTCATTGGCTTCCTGTTAATTCTAGAATAGAATTTAAAATTCTTCTTCTTACTTATAAGGTTTTGAATAATCAGGTCCCATCTTATCTTAGGGACCTCATAGTACCATATCACCCCAATAGAGCGCTTCGCTCTCAGACTGCAGGCTTACTTGTAGTTCCTAGGCTTTGTAAGAGTAGAATGGGAGGCAGAGCCTTCAGCTTTCAGGCTCCTCTCCTCTGGAACCAGCTCCCAATTCGGATCAGGGAGACAGACACCCTCTCTACTTTTAAGATTAGGCTTAAAACTTTCCTTTTTGCTAAAGCTTATAGTTAGGGCTGGATCAGGTGACCCTGAACCATCCCATAGTTATGCTGCTATAGACTTAGACTGCTGGGGGGTTCCCATGATGCACTGTTTCTTTCTCTTTTTGCCCTGTATGCACCACTCTGCATTTAATCATTAGTGACTGATCTCTGCTCCCCTCCACAGCATGTCTTTTTCCTGGTTCTCTCCCTCAGCCCCAAACAGTCCCAGCAGAAGACTGCCCCTCCCTGAGCCTGGTTCTGCTGGAGGTTTCTTCCTGTTAAAAGGGAGTTTTTCCTTCCCACTGTCGCCAAGTGCTTGCTCACAGGGGGTCGTTTTGACAGTTGGGGTTTTTCCGTAATTATTGTATGGCTTTGCCTTACAGTATGAAGCACCTTGGGGCAACTGTTTGTTGTGATTTGGCACTATATAAATGAAATTGATTTGATTTGATTAGATTTGAAAGCCTGAGGAAAATGGGATGTTCAAGACATTGTTCAGAAGAACAGCGTAGTTTGATTGAAAAGATTGATTGGAGAGGGAAAAACTTATAGGCAGGTGCAAAAAATTATAGGCTGTTCATCTACAATGATCTCCAATGCTTTAAAATGGACAAAAAAACCCAAAACAAAACAGAGACACGTGGAAGAAAACGGAAAACAACCATCAAAATGGGTAGAAGAATAACCAGAATGGCAAAGGCTCACCCATTGATGGTGTTGGGCCTATACATCGCATACCAGGTATCATGGATCAGTTTGGATATGTCAGAATACTTGAAGAGGTCATGTTGCCTTATGCTGAGGAGGACATGCCCTTGAAATGGGTGTTTCAACAAGACAATGACCCCAAGCACACTAGTAAACAAGCAAAATCTTGGTTCCAAACCAACAAAATTAATGTTTTGGAGTGGCCTGCCCAATACCCGGACCTAAATCCAATTAAGAACTTGTGCGGTGACAACAAAAAAGCTGTTTCTGAAGCAAAACCAAGAAATGTGAATGAATTGTGGAATGTCGTTAAAGAATCTTGGAGTGGAATAACAGCTGAAAGGGGCCACAAGTTGGTTGACTCCATGCCTCGCAGATGTGAAGAAATCATGCAAAACTATGGTTATACAACTAAATACTAGTTTAGTGATTCACAGGATTGCTAAAAAAGCAGTTTGAACATAATAGTGTTGAGTTTGTAGCGTAAACAGCAGATGTTACTATTATTGTGAACACCCCCTTTTCTACTTTTTTTTTTTACTAATAGCCCAATTTCATAGCCTTAAGAGTGTGCATATCATGAATGCTTGGTCTTGTTGGATTTGTGAGAATCTACTGAATCTACTGGTACCTTGTTTCCCATGTAACAATAAGAAATATACTCAAAACCTGGATTAATCTTTTTAGTCACATAGCACTACTATTATTTTGAACACTACTGTATATCTGTGTTTTCCTGAGCAAAAACTCTTTCATTTCATACCCATCCACTAGTGACTGAATATTAAGTGGGTCAAGGAGTTGTCCTATGTCTTTACTCAACAAACTGTTCCTATAATGTATTAGATTTTAGTCAGTCACTTGGATGGCATTTGGTTACTTTAGCAGAAAAGCTTAAGTGACTAGATCCCCCTTCTTTTCACCCTCATCGAGACCCTGTTTCTTAAAAAAAGCCCTCAAATTCATCAACGTTCACCTACTAAAAACATCCAACTCAATTTCTTAGTCCTCCAGTTCCTTTGAGAGACTACAGTTTCACCATAAAACACAAATGTTGAACTCCTCCTAATTGCATCTAATGTACTCGCTGTAAAAACATTTTATGCTACCACTTCTGGGTCAAATCATAAATGGAATGACCTCCTGTCAATATCGGCAACCTTTTCAGCTGTCTGAGACTGCAAATATGCTTATTCAGAAGAAATGCAGAAAACATGATTAGTGCAAACATTTTTGTCCTTATATGGGTGTTCTTTCCTATTTCTGCTCTTTTCTTATACTCATGTTAGGATTTGTACCTGCTCAATAGCTGTGAGAGCATGCATATTTCACAGTTCCTTGTCTGCATGCATTCTTCTTTAAGGTCTTTTAATAAAGGTTTCATTAAATATGTGCATGTGTTCTTAAGTGAGCATGAATCACAGTGTGTCAGCAGGGTTGTTTTTAAATCTCATTTTGTTTCCATCTTCTACCTGATTATGTGATCCAAAGGGCAGAAGTTCTCCCTCACCCCCAGCTTGGATGTTAATGAAAGAAGCTCAGCATATAAAAATAAGTCCTTCCCATTACCACATCAGGAGTAAATGGGAGGGCCTTGATTTCTCTGCTTCATGTGCTGACTGCGAGTGGCCTGGAGGTCTTGTTAATGACAGAGTCAGGGATGGCAAACACATCAAAATTACATTGGAATGATTAGATGCTACAGCTCAATTTCCACAGGGTTATTGAAGAACTCCTCTGACTGACACTTTCACTAACGTTAGTTGTACAAGATGAAGATGGTGGTAAATAATTACAGCAAGACTTCCAGTGATTCTCAGAAAGAAAATGATTGAGTGGATTAAAGGAATCAAAGAAAGAAGGTCAAGAATTTTCTGCAGCCATTAATATGTGGGTCCTGGAAAACACACGCATGAACACACACACACACTCCACATAACCCTTGGCATGTGTGTTTGTGTATGTGTGTGTGTGACAGAGAGACACAGAGAGAGAGAGAAGCAACGCTACAACTCCTGCCTAAAACAAAACAAGAAAATGGACGGACTGTGTATCGAGTGTTTTCACATGACCTCACAAATCCGAACGTCAGCCATCCTGGAGATAGAGATTTTTCTACTCCACTAAACCTTTTGTTTACTGGCCTCTAGTCTTAGCATTCTAACTATACACTGTATATCCACTGTACAAAGCCTGTGTGACATCACCCGTTGATTTTCTACAGACACTCAGATGAGCCAAAATGAAGCCTGTGTCCTGGCTATGTTCTGTACAGCGTCATGTTCACAGCAGCTACACAATTAACTCATTAATGCATAAAGGGGTGGAGCATGGGTGGCTTCGTGTGTGATGAAAGGCGCCTGAACAAGCCCCTCTCAGACTCAGAGCCAGTTACCCTGGGTTTGGGTGTTTATTAAATCATATTTTCAAGGGACTGCATGGTGTTTCTCCTAACAGTTTATTTTGTTGTGGACATTAAAAGTTATTTTCTCTTTGCATTAAGTGGACCTAACAATGGCACTATGGTCACCTGCTAAAAGTGCTACACTGTTAGCGTACAACATTAAATCCAATGAGTGTTTCACGAGTACTTCAACACAGGCATCTTAGATGATCAGTTAGGACATTTCACTGCACAACAAGCCAGTTTTTCCATGTATTTGTAATAAAATACTCCACAGTGACACAGACATACACACTCTCCACTACCAGGTGCATCGAGCGGAATCTGCACTAAAGAGAGGCGTAGACGTTCCCATACAGAGCAACTACGCCCCCAAATTCACAGAACTTTATGGCTTAGAATGTCTTAAACTAAGAAGTTAGGACCCTCCCATACAGCTGTCACAGAGGAAGAAGCTACCTACAGAGACCAAAATCGTTTTTGTACAAGGCTGTAAAAATGTTTATTTCTGCCCTGAAGTTGGACATTTTAACACAAATCCCTCTGAAAGGTGTTGTGTTTTGGAGCCGGTCTCAAGTGGCTAGTCAGGGCACTGTACTTCATTTCTAGCAATCTCAGGTTGCTGCTTGGTTCTGACACTATTACGGTGAATTATTGTTGCGTCGCCAGCTGTCAAAGTAGGTCAGACAGAGAGACGGACCTGCATTACTATAGACTGCTAAGGGTGAATCTTGTGAAAAAGCAAAGGAGGAGATGGCTATGACTAGCGTGACTTTAACAGTTTAATTGGAGTCCACCTAGGGAAGATTCAGTTGATTGGACATGATTTGGAAAGTCACACACCTGTCTACATATAAGGCCCCACAGTTGACAGTGCATGTCAGAGCACAAGCCAAGCATGAAGTTAAAGGAATTGTCTGTAGAACTCTATGACAGGATTGTCTAAAGGTACAAATCTGGGGAAGGATACAGAAACATTTCTGCTGCTTTGAAGGTACACCTCAGTGGCCTCCATCACCCGCAAAAGGAAGAAGTTCGAATCCACCATGACTCTACCAAGAGCTGACCACCCATCTAAACTGAGCAATCAGGAGACAGGGTCCTTAGTCACCAAGAACCCAATGGTCACTCTGTCAGAGCTCCAGCATTCCTCTCTGGAGAGAGGAGAACCTTCTAGAAGGACAACCATCTCTGCAGCAATCCACCAATCAGGCCTGTATGGTAGGTGACCAGACAGAAGCCACTTCTTAGTAAATGGCACATGGCAGCGCACCTGGAGTTTGCCAAAAGGCACCTGAAGGACTCTCAGACCATGAGAAACAAAATTCTCTGGTCTGATGAAACAAAGATTGAACTCTATGGTGTGAATGCCAGGCATTATGTTTGGAGGAAACCAGGAACCATTTCTATAGTGAAGCATGGTGGTGGCAGCATCATGCTGTTTTTCAGCAGCAGGAACTGGGAGACTAGCAGGATTGAGGGAAAGATGAATGAAGCAATGTGCAGAGACACCCTGGATGAAAATGTTTATATTTGTGCCATTGTTTCCTTTCGTAATCCTGCATTCCTTTTTGTCAGATCGCACAAAAAATTGTGCTGAATTGGACATCGCAGAGACTATGCCTTTCCTTTTATTAACCAATTAGGAAATCATTTTAAATCGGCTTAACAAGAAGCTTTAAAGCAGGATCCCATATCATCCATATATTACAAATGTTTAAAATTTCTATGTATTTAACTTGTTTACTTAAAAAAAAAAACAGTTTTAATTAAATCTGTAAGTACCATATTAAAGAAACCACAAAATGTCACTTTACATACAGTCACACAACATGTCTTGAGTTATATAACGGCTGAGTGGATCCGTGTCATTTGATTGGTGGCTTGTATGTCATGTGACATGGATTATTTGTACCATTTGCCATTGTGTTTCACTGACCGTGCAATAGTTCTTTTTTGGTGTGCAATTTTGGTGTTATATGAAATGTGCTATTGCAAGCCCCGACTACCGCACATGCTCATACTACGAGGCGGCTTTTAGCTAAACATGGCGGAGTTTGTTTTGATGGTGGACAATAATTTGAAGAAGCTAAATGACATTGCTAATTCTTGACTTACACAGGTCAGCCCCCACCACCCCCTCCCCCCTCTATATCAACGGAGCAGCAGTGGAGATCGTCTCCTCCATCAGGTACCTTGGAGTCCACCTCTCCAACACTCTCACCTGGCACACCAACACCACAGCTGTCATTAAAAAAGCCCACCAAGGCCTCTATTTTTTGAGGAAATTGGGAAGGGCCAGACTGAACACAGACATCCTCAGGGCCTTCTACAGCTGTGCAGTGGAGAGTGTCCTGTCCTGCTGCCTCCCTGTGTGGTATGGTGGAGAAGGCGGCGCTGCAGCGGGTTGTGAAGTCTGCACAGAGGACCATCGGATGCAGCTTACCACCCATTGGGGACATCTACATCTCCAGATGTAGAGACAGAGCCACCTGCATCCTCCGAGACTCCACCCACCCTGCACACAGTCTGTTCACACCCCTTCCCTCTGGAAGGAGGCTGCGCAGCATCTGGGCAAAAGCGTACAGACTGGAAAACAGCTTCTACCCGGATGCTGTCAGACTGTTGAACAGTTCAACATCCACCACCGAACTGTGAACATTGCACTACATGCACATTGTCATCTTCTTAATACTGTAACGCTGCTGCTGCTGCCGACCCTGTGCCTTGTATATATATTTTATGGCCACAGGAATGTGCATATTGCATACTGTACATTGCAAAAGTTTGCAAAGGTTAGGTTAAATTGTCCCAGTTAACTACACAAAGACCTGGAGAAACCGCATGTCGTTCTGCCTGTAAGGGTCAAGTGACAATAAAGTGAGTCTGAGTCTGAGTCTTCTAACACAAAACAAAAAACAAACAAACAAAAAATCACCAACCATAAGCCATCTGGAGGCATGAAGAGCTGTTAGGATGAAGTTAGGATGAAAAGCTTGACAAATTTCTGATGCAATTTTTCACTGCAGTGAGGAAACAGACAGCAGTCTGTACACGAAGTCAGTGTACAGCATCACGGACTGCTGAGAACTATTTTGGACTCCTATTTAAAGTTCGTGTTGGACTGTTAAGCACCAGTGAGGAGCACCAAAATGTAAGTCCCTTTTCTGTTGTTTATAAATTAATAAAATATCAAATGACAAGGATCAATTTTTGCTGTTATATAAAACAAATAATGAATGTTTTTTCCATTCTTTCAATGGAACGAATATTTAATTAGGTCCACCTCATTGAATGGTACATGCCAGCTTTCACCAATTTAAATATTCATACCACTGAACACATAAACATTAATTATTTGTATAATATTGAATGACATGTCAGATTATTACCAATACACGGAATTAATGCACACACGCACACTAGGGTTGTCCCAAAAAACAAACTTCGACTTTTTCAAGGAGCGTCTTAATTTTTTTGGTTCCTTTATGGGAAAAAATTAATTGGGTGAAATTTCATGAGATTCAAAAAATATTAACCACTTCCACCCGGCCTTTATTTTTTTTGACGTGCGAGTGTCATTTTGAGTCATGGACTGATACATTCGTTCATTAGTGTCAGAATTTGTTACATCTGCCTCAGGTTGCATTTTTGAGGCATTCAAGGTCAACGCAGACTTCCTCATCAAGGGCCACTCAGAGTGAGAGGATGACCCATCATTCCAGTTGCCATAGCAGGTTCTGGATAACATTGCTGTTGTCAATGATTTTGCTGAGTGAGGAGTTGCACTTATCTAGGATTACAATCAAATCCTAATGAAGGATGAATAGCCACGCCAATACCTGCTGCAAGTTGTTCAGTGGCATTGACATCAGTTACCGGAGGCAACAAAAATTGGAACCAAACGCCACTGCCTATGACTGTTTGTTTTCATCAAATTGGTGGATAGTGACATGTAATGCTTTTTTAATATCTCCTGTATGGTCAGTTAAAGGAGAAAGGATTGTCGCTAAGTACATTACTATTGCTGGTTTGTGCTAATATGCTCAATCATTGCAATTTCCACCCCATGTGTGCCAGTGGTTGGAATAGTCATATCAAAATAAAATTTTGCAGAAAACATTTTCTCTTCAAGATGAATAATTTTGGCAGGAAGCACCTTAAGAAAGTCTCATTTTTATTTTTGGCACACTGTAGAGGACCATCCCAATGCACACATGCAACTGAGTCTGGAGATGCAGGACTTTATGCCACACGGTGTAGGCTGCGCAAAGATACCCTGAGACAGTCCAACACATAGTGACAGTATGTAAGATGGAAGCTGGGGCTGCATACACACCTCAGTAGCTGGAATTATGTCGAGAACATTTATGCCAAACATAGGCTAGAAGTACCAAGGTGTAAATGGGGAAAACCACCAAAGGTGGTTGAAAACAGTTGGACTTCATATTCCTGACAGACAAACAGGTGCTACCAGACCACCCAGACATAGTGGTTCACAAGATGCAAAAATAAGCAGCTGTGGTAGATTTGGCAATTTCAAATGATGGCAAAATCAGAAAGAAAGCGCATGAGAAGACTTAGAAGTACCAGAGGTTAAAAAGAACTTGAAAAGTTGTGGAAGGTAAATTCCACAGTTGTCTCAGTGGTAATAGGAGCTCTCTGGGCTGTGACCCCCCCAACTGAGGGAATGGCTTAAGAAAGTGATTTTTTAAATAGAGATAGATAGATAGATAGATAGATAGATAGATAGATAGATAGATAGATAGATAGATAGATAGATAGATAGATAGATAGATAGATAGATAGATAGATACCATACCAAAGCTTTTCATGCAAGTTAGTGATGAATACCTCAAAACACTGATTTGTTGCTGCAAAACCTTTGCAATACCTGTATTTTCAAATATTGTTCTGCAGTCTTTATTTAAAAGAAGATGTTAGGTGTTATTTCCAAGCAAATATTCTGAAACTTTCCAGTTGATTTTCACCCTGTGGCAATGAGACGTAATAAACACAAGTTCATGAATGATGATTACAATGCTTTAGATTTTCATATCTAAACTCTACATACTGTAGCATGTATATTGCTTGTTTAAATAACTGGTGAGCAAAATTGATTAATTACAGAGGTGAAGCAATGTCATGGCTTGTGCTTGTGCACCTTCCAAAATGTGATTTGTGTTGCTGATGGCACTCATCCATGTTTCTTGTGAGATTTGATAGCTTGATGACTGATTGCCAAGATGTAATTGAGTAATGGTGGAGAGACCATTGCTTAATTACTTCCTTCACTTGATTGGCTTGGAAACTGCCAGGGTAACATTTGGTTACATGATGTCCTTCATATTCTTCAATTAGCCAATGCCATGTGAAGAAGTGAATAGGAATAGAAACAAAACATTTGTCTATGAAGTGATGACGCAAACACATTTTACTCAGCAAAGAGAAAGATGTAATCCCTGCTCCTGAAGGCATCAGTTCTTCTCTCTCTGTTATGTGTCGGACGCAGCCCGGAGAACCGACCAGCATTTGAAGGACCCAGTATAAAATAAGCAGAGCACGGTACAAAGGATAACAGAGTTTAATAAACATAACAGTGAAGTGATACGAAAACAACAAAAGAGTGCGCGGTCTGGCGTGGTGGATTGCGGTGCGCTCCCAGCAGCGCTAACGGTCCGGTGCCAGAAAACTGTTCGGACCCAAGGACCCCACTGACACCCCCCAGGTGGCCGCGACAAACCGAGTCTGTGAAAGAAGAAATCATTATGTGAGTCCACACTCAACACACAGAGAGACCACTCAAAGGTGTACAAACAGCAAACACTTCCTGGCTTAATTGCAAATCAGCTTCCCACCCTGCAGGCATAGAACACCCCGTTCACAAAACTCCACTGCAGTGGAAGCTGATTTAAACGACTAACATACAGCTCAATATAATAAGGTGTGAGGGACACCACATTTACTGACTGTATAAATGTTAGTCACAAAACCAAACGTACCTCAGGAAGTGTGCTGACGAGCGTGAGACCTCACCCACTCCTCTTTCACAGACCATGCATCAAACCTGGACGTTCTCTGCATCCACTGATGGGAGATGGCTCTAGAGACGACGATCTCACCCGTCTGGTCACAAGGTCGAGTCTCTGGCAAACACACACTGTGCACTCCAGACTTAAATGCCACCATGTTCCAATCCGTGTAGATGCACCACAGCTGTGAGTCCTGACGAGCTGCACGTGATCAGCCTCAGGTGATCAGGGTGAGGTCCTGATAAACTCAGCTACACAGCCACTCAGTCCCAAATACGCACCACCTGGGAGGAAAACCAAAAGACAGAAACAGAAGACACACAAAAGCCAGCCAGGCACGCCAGCCACAACAGCACCCCACCCTCACGGGAAGCCTCCTGGCGACCACACAAACCTGGCCCAGGAGAAACACCCCCCTCCAGGGACCATGGCTGGAAACCGTATCTGCATTCGTCTTCCAACAGAATCTTCATTTAACAGAACGGTTGATGTCTTCTCCTCTGGCTGCATCTTTGCCTTTGTTTCTGTCAGTCACTTAGCACAGGTGTGGCCAGGAGTTCTTAAACCTGTGCGGTCAGCCCTTGTCCAACCATGTTCAGTCTGACTAGTCATAAAACAAAAAAGACAAACACAAACAACCAAACCACCCCCCCCTCCCCAGAGGACCGTTCCATCAAACCCAGGGAAGGGGAGAAAAGAAAAACAACCCAAACTTAAGCTTGCAAATAAAAATGCTAACACCACCGCCCCCCCCCCCTCCCCAGAGGACCGTTCCATCAAACCCCGGGAAGGGGAGAAAAGAAAAACCCAAACTTAAGCTTGCAAATAAAAATGCTAACACCCCCCCCCTAACGACATGTAGGGACCAACACCCCCCAGAGGACATCCCGCCAGCTCCAGGAGTAATAACCACAGCCGAGGTCCCTCTGGGATCCAATGTCACCCACAGGGACTCCCAGCGCCTCCCAGAGGACCATTCCATCAACCCCAGGAGACGCCTCCCCTCATGACCAACGGACCCAGCCCCGGCCGTCTATGGCTAGATGGACCCACAGCCCTTTCCCCCCCAGAGGACACCACAGTCACACCTTGAGGGTGGAAACTGGGGGGAAAAACAAAAGGAAAGAAAAAAAAAACATACAAACAAAACAACCTCAACCCCACCCCCTTGGCGCAGTGGAAACTGGAAGCACGTCCAGCGTCACCAACCGTGACTATACCCCAGAAGCCAACCGGGAGGAGTGGAACAGCGGTTATGGCAGACGGCACAAAACGGCGCCACTCCTCCGACTTCCAAACCAGCCACCAGCTGCGGGTATATCCCACTGCCCCAAATCTCAGCCATGCCGATAGCAGATGGCTCAAAGGCACGCTGAAGCCGGAGGTGGAAAAGGGAATCAACAAACAAAAACACCCCCCCGCCCAGGTGCAGAGGTTACCTGGGAAACGCCCAGCATAACCAAACTGCACCACTCCAGCAACGCCGACAACCTACGGCTCACACGGCTGGAGCCAGAGGAGAAGAGAGGGAATAAAAAGAAAATACCCCAAACCCCCCCCCTCCCCTCCCGGGTGCAGAGGTTACCTGGGAAACGCCCAGCATAACCAAACTGCACCACTCCAGCAACGCCGACTCTACGGCTCACCCGGCTGGAGTCAGAGGAGAAGAGAGGGCATAACAAAAAACAAAACAAAAAAAAAGAAAAAACAACCCAATTACCCCCCCCCCCCCATCACCCCCCAGGGGACCGTCCCATCAAACCCTGGGGAGGTGAAACTAAAAGAAATAAAAAGAAAGACTAACAAACAGTTATTTGGGTCCTTTTCATGCTCCAAACAGAACTGCAGGGTCACGACCCCAGACACTAATAGTGTAAAAAAATCCCACACAAAAACCAACTCAAAAAACACCTACAAAAAATGAACCAACACAAAACCAATAAGTGATTTATACCGTCAAGCTCAAACAAATGGAACACACCTGTTCCAACTTAAGAGCTTGACGGTAATGTGACTCAGTCACCAACAGAGGGAGCCAGAGTGCTAAAAATGAAAAACTCCCTTTGGTGACAGAAAATAATTCATGCTGCTTTTCCTGTGAGCAGCTGTGTGTAACACACAACCAAAAATGTGATTCAACTAAATAACACCGGAGCTGACACAACAGACGCAGTAGCTATCATTACCCGGGGAAACGGGGCTACGACTGTAACACAGGAAGCACCACGACCCGTGCCACAGAGCTCCGCCGTGCGCGTTCACCCATTACAGACCCACTCCTGCAGCTCCCGTTTAAACCTCTTATCCGGTCGAAGTGTGACGCAAAGCCGTCGCCAGTCACACTCCTCCACGACCCACGGATAAGGCACAAACACAGGAAACACGGCTGCATGAGCGCTCAAATCAGTATTCAGTAATGGGTTCTCCAACACGCACCATCCGGGCGGAGAGCACCCGCAACTGATCCGGATAACTTCTGAACATCTGCTGCCGCCTTCCCGGCGCGTTACCGTCTCTGCTACCGCTGGGTCCGTGATGTTTGGCCAGAGACTACTGTTATGTGTCGGACGCAGCCCGGAGAACCGACCAGCGTTTGAAGGACCCAGTATAAAATAAGCAGAGCACGGTACAAAGGATAACAGAGTTTAATAAACATAACAGTGAAGTGATACGAAAACAACAAAAGAGTGCGCGGTCTGGCGTGGTGGATTGCGGTGCGCTCCCAGCAGCGCTAACGGTCCGCAGCCAGAAAACTGTTCGGACCCAAGGACCCCGCCGACACCCCCCAGGTGGCCGCGACAAACCGAGTCTGTGAAAGAAGAAATCATTATGTGAGTCCACACTCAACACACAGAGAGACCACTCAAAGGTGTACAAACAGCAAACACTTCCTGGCTTAATTGCAAATCAGCTTCCCACCCTGCAGGCATAGAACACCCCGTTCACAAAACTCCACTGCAGTGGAAGCTGATTTAAATGACTAACATACAGCTCAATATAATAAGGTGTGAGGGACACCACATTTACTGACTGTATAAATGTTAGTCACAAAACCAAACGTACCTCAGGAAGTGTGCTGACGAGCGTGAGACCTCACCCCCTCCTCTTTCACAGACCATGCATCAAACCTGGACGTTCTCTGCATCCACTGATGGGAGATGGCTCTAGAGACGACGATCTCACCCGTCTGGTCACAAGGTCGAGTCTCTGGCAAACACACACTGTGCACTCCAGACTTAAATGCCACCATGTTCCAATCCGTGTAGATGCACCACAGCTGTGAGTCCTGACGAGCTGCACATGATCAGCCTCAGGTGATCAGGGTGAGGTCCTGATAAACTCAGCTACACAGCCACTCAGTCCCAAATGCGCACCACCTGGGAGGAAAACCAAAAGACAGAAACAGAAGACACACAAAAGCCAGCCAGGCACGCCAGCCACAACAGCACCCCACCCTCACGGGAAGCCTCCTGGCGACCACACAAACCTGGCCCAGGAGAAACACCCCCCTCCAGGGACCATGGCTGGAAACCGTATCTGCATTCGTCTTCCAACAGAATCTTCATTTAACAGAACGGTTGATGTCTTCTCCTCTGGCTGCATCTTTGCCTTTGTTTCTGTCAGTCACTTAGCACAGTGACTTAGCACAACACTCTCCCTCTCTCTCACTCACACGCATACACACGTGGATTCATTAAAACACCACAGACTGTCTATCTGAGTCACCTACAAAACATGAGCAGCATCTTGCAACTACACACGAAATGAGACGCAGTCAGCGAGAAGGGTCCTTTATTATTGTGAATGTGTCTGGATAAGTGAGTTGATTTGCAGATTTGTAGAGCAAATAGAGATAAAACAAGCATTGTATGCTTTCTTGCTTGTGACACACACACAATGTAAAAGCCCTGCGGTAGTACAGTATATCTCTGTTTGATGTGGACCCATGGGATACAGATTTATGATTCTTGTCTTCACACTCACATTTGGATTCACAAAGCCTCCATATATCTGGCAAAACCTCATCCCAAGGTGTCGACATAGCAATGCTTGCAGATCCTTCTGACAATTGGACATTGGGGGCAGCCATCTGCAGCTCGACAGTAATGCGTGGGTGAATGCCTGAATTTTTGCCATCTGTGACCAGTTCAACATAATGACATAGCTGTCTTTCACTCATCTCTTAAATCTTGAGTTTATTTTTCTTCTCTTTACCATTTTGTGAGTGGTTTGGGTGAAGGTGTGTTCATATTAATTACAATTTTCTGCTTCATGTACTACTTTGGTCAACCCTGGAACTGTCTGTGGCACTGGACATCATTTCTTCAGCATTCTATCCATTGTTAAATTTTTGTTAGCATGAGCCATGCCAGAATCTCAACATTATGTGCACTTTAGTGGTGTGCATCTCTCTTTAATCTAAGATGATATAATATATATCTGGATTCATGGGCTACAATATGATTCAGGAACGATGCTTTTCCTTGTGGAACAATTTCATGTGATTTGATGTGGTATAATACGATGTAGTTGGACACACCTGTTTGTTTACATTGATTTTCATCAATAAATATGAATAAGCCAAAAGTGGCATTGCTCACCTTCAAATACATATTTCATTTAAAACCAGAAAATGTCTTCTTCAAGTTTTTTTTTTCTATGGTGCAGCGCATTGCTGCTCCCTCTGCTTGCCTTTTGTTTACCACTGGGCCAGTGCCAAATATAGTAGAAGATGGTGCAGAAGAAGCCCAGAAGAAAATGCCAGCTGTTGTTAGCACAGTATAAATAAATAGCATCGCATAATTTTTCCATTCTGAACCAGTATTATGGTATTAATTGTCATGATCTTTGTCTCGGTCTCTCCTTGTTTTCTGGCTCCCTCTTGTGACTGTTACTAGTGTTGTTATTATTTTGCGTTTCCTGTGGGTTTTCATGTCAGTGTGGGCTGTCTGTTTCCTTGTGTGTCTTTGGTATCTTATTGTAGTCCGGTTTTATTCTGTGTTTCATCCCTGTGTTTATTTCATCATGGTTGTGCTTCTGTATTTAATCTAGTTAGTACTTCCTGTTACAATACCCCTTTTTCCCAGTGACCATTTAGATTTTGCATGCCATTTTGGACACTTTGCTTGTTATTGCATTTTGTGTTTTTAGAACTTTCGCTGCATCTCCGACTGCTGTCTTGCCAATCCCCTCATGGACACTGTTGCCAGTTTTGTGTGGCTCTCCTGTACGAGGTCTATTAGAAAAAAAGACCTTTTTATTTTTTTAAAAAACTTTATGGATCTGAGTCACGTGAGATTGCATCAGCCAACCTTGAACCTTAGTGCGCATACGTGAGTTTTGTCCCGCTTGTCGGCGGCTTGTGGAGAGTGGTCCTGTGTGCTCGGCGGATTTTTCTTCCAAGGAAAATGGCGGAACGATTGGAGCAGCGCTATTGCATCAAATTTTGCCAGAAACTTGGCGACAGCCAAGCGGAAACCATTCGAAAGATAAAGACGGCTTTCGGGGATGAAGCTATGAGCACCACACAGTTTAAGGAGTGGTACAACCGGTTTAAAGATGGACGCGTAACGGTGGAGATCGCGCCGCACTCGACCAACCATCGACGTGCCGAAATGACGAGATCATTTCCAAAGTGAACACTGTGGTGATGCGGGACCGTCGAGTGACCATCCAAGAAATTGCGGACGAAGTGGACATCAGTACTTTTTCCGCACATCCCATTGTTACAGAAGATTTGGGCATGAAGTGAGTGGCTGCAAAGTTCGTGCCGAGGTTGCTGACGGCAGAGCAAAAGCACCTCCGTGTGGAAGTCTCACAGGACATGCTGGACTCCACCCAAAGTGATCCCAGCTTTATGGACACTATTATCACTGCCGATGAGTCCTGGCTGTACGGGTACGACCCGGAAACAAAATTCCAGTCGTCACAGTGGAAGCATTCCACGTCGCCACGACCGAAGAAGGCGCGCCAAGTGTGCAGCAACATGAAGGTAATGCTGACTGTTTTTTTTTACTCCTGCGGTGTGGTACACCACGAGTACGCACCGCAGGGTAAAACAGTAACGAAGGAGTATTACAGGGATGTCCTCCGTCACCTCCGTGATGCTGTACGGCGCAAGAGACCGGAGTTGTGGGCCACAGGAAATTGGAGCCTCCACCACGACAATGCTCCAGCTCATTCCTCCAACTTGATTCGGACTTATTTGTCTAAAAACCAAACTCATGTGGTTCCACAACCTCCATACTCTCCTGACATGGCCCTTTGCGACTTCTGGCTGTTCCCAAAAATTAAAAGACCATTAAAAGGAACATGTTTTGAGATGAGGGGGGACATCATGGCTGCAACGACGGCGGAGCTGCGTGCCATCCCGAAAGAGGCGTTTTTGGAATGCTTCCAACAGTGGCGACACCGCTGGGAGAAGTGTGTGGAGTCCCAAGGAGTGTACTTCGAGGGTGATTAGGTTTCCAACCCTCCAGGTATCCAGTTTTTTTTTCCCCGGCCAAAGGTTGGATACTTTTCTAATAGACCTCATATTTTTGCATTCCTTTGTGTCCATCTTTGCGTTGGGGTCTCAACCATCACTCCACTTGTGACATAAGCAAACAGTGAACTGAACGTAAACTTAGATTGAGTAAATGTACATACTGCCTACCGCTATTGGACAGGTTGATGTTTTTATTTTTTCAAGTTAGAATGAGTTCATGTACATACTGCCTACCACTATTGGACAGGTTGATTTTTTTTATTTTTTCAAGTATCTCATCAGACAGGTAGGGTGAACAAGAATCCAAGAGAGGTCTACATATGGGTAACTCAAATGTTTATCCCAGTGAGATACCCGCTCTACTCTCATAAGCAGGATTTACTTTTTTAAGATTATAAAAGATTACCCATGTGTCTCAACATAAGTAATCACCTGTGAGAATGAATAAAAAGCAGCTGCATGTATTTGCAGCCAGTCGTTTGTGATAATGTTGTCATGAACCAAATGAGTCTGAGTGTACATTCAGCAATTGTGAAAGACTCAATAAAACAACAACAAAAAAAGACACAGACACACAGTTTGGGTGTGGAGGAGGTTTAACTGTGCGTGTCATCACAACTGCCAACCATGAATTAATGAATTAGGTTGAAAATGTCAAAGCGGGTCCCAGACCACTCTGTTGTAGAGCACTGTCAGCACCAGGCAGCTAACTGACGATAAGAGGCCTCACGCACACAACAAATACACCCCCCCCCCCCCCCACACACACACACACACACTCACACACTGTGTCATGTCTTCCATTTCTCTTGTTGTAAAAAAGGTCACTCTTGTCTCTTCTGCTCTCTTGCTGGCTCCAGTGGGTGATCAAATCTATTCGCCTTGGCTCAACCATGTATCTGAGACTCATTATGAGTCACGAGTGCTGGTACCTCATTACTAAGTATTTATATACGTTACGGTTTGTTGGCCATTCTATAAGGCCAGTCTTCCATTGCTGATTTTTGGCCCAGATTGATGTCTGCATTTCATAAATGAAGTAATCAGTCCTAATTTCCCACCACCATTGGCAGCAAACCTCTGACATCCAGGTAGAACAACCACTGCCTTTCACACGAGGACAAGTGATAAGAAGACCACGACAGGTATGCGTCAGAGCACGCATCACACTCTACATCATCATCATTACAATAAACTGCTCACTATTGCCACTATCTATCCCAATGTCGCAACTTTTTTGAACATTCTCAAAACCTTCACAATGGTTACAATGGTCTGCAATGGCAGGGTTACCACAGATTACTGATGATACCATGGCCTGATTGGGTAGCTGATTTTTTTAAACCACTATGGTTAACAATCATGAATCAGAAACAGGCAGGTCAGAACATTCCTAATATGTCCAGGAATCCCTAAGATGATTATAAAAAAGTCACACAAATGACATCATGCTGAGATTTTTCTGATTTCAAAAAGACATCAAGTCAGGTTGGTTACAGGAACAAGTACTAATGGCATCACTGCTTCCACCACATGACAGAGCTGCCTTGGATCCTAGATGCCAACAATCCAAACAGATCCCCAGTCTGTCCCAACTGCCTGAAGGTAGCTATCTGTATTATGCAACCAGGTAAAATGTGGGAATACAACCCCTGGCAAAAATTATGGAATCACCGGCCTCTGAGGATGTTCATTCAGTTGTTTAATTTTGTAGAAAAAAAGCAGATCATAGACATGACACAAAACTAAAGTCATTTCAAATGGCAACTTTCTGGCTTTAAGAAACACTATAAGAAATCAAGAAAAAAAGATTGTGGCAGTCAGTAATGGTTACTTTTTTAGACCAAGCAGAGGAAAAAAATATGGACTCACTCAATTCTGAGGAATAAATTATGGAATCACCCTGTAAATTTTCATCCCCAAAACTAACACCTGCATCAAATCACATCTGCTTGTTAGTCTGCATCTAAAAAGGAGTGATCACACCTTGGAGAGCTGTTGCACCAAGTGGACTGACATGAATCATGGCTCCAACACGAGAGATGTCAGTTGAAACAAAGGAGAGGATTATCAAACTCTTAAAAGAGGGTAAATCATCATGCAATGTTGCAAAAGATGTTGGTTGTTCACAGTCAGCTGTGTCTAAACTCTGGACCAAATACAAACAACATGGGAAGGTTGTTAAAGGCAAACATACTGGTAGACCAAGGAAGACATCAAAGCGTCAAGACAGAAAACTTAAAGCAATATGTCTCAAAAATCGAAAATGCACAACAAAACAAATGAGGAACGAATGGGAGGAAACTGGAGTCAACGTCTGTGACCAAACTGTAAGAAACCGCCTAAAGGAAATGGGATTTACATACAGAAAAGCTAAACGAAAGCCATCATTAACACCTAAAGAGAAAAAAACAAGGTTACAATGGGCTAAAGAAAAGCACTCGTGGACTGTGGATGACTGGATGAAAGTCATATTCAGTGATGAATCTCGAATCTGTATTGGGCAAGGTGATGATGCTGGAACTTTTGTTTGGTGCCGTTCCAATGAGATTTATAAAGATGACTGCCTGAAGACAACATGTAAATTTCCACAGTCATTGATGATATGGGGCTGCATGTCAGGTAAAGGCACTGGGGAGATGGCTGTCATTACATCATCAATAAATGCACAAGTTTATGTTGATATTTTGGACACTTTTCTGATGTTTAAGGATGATGAAATCATTTTTCAAGAAGATAATGCATCTTGCCATAGAGCAAAAACTGTGAAAACATTCCTTGCAAAAAGACACATAGGGTCAATTTCATGACATAGGGTTAATGTCAACGAGCAGATGTGATTTGATGCAGGTGTTAGTTTTGGGGATGGAAATTTACAGGGTGATTCCATAATTTATTCCTCAGAATTGAGTGAGTCCATATTTTTTTCCTCTGCTTGGTCTAAAAAAGTAACCGTTACTGACTGCCACAATCTTTTTTTCTTGATTTCTTATAGTGTTTCTTAAAGCCAGAAAGTTGCCATTTGAAATGACTTTAGTTTTGTGTCATGTCTGTGATCTGCTTTTTTTCTACAAAATTAAACAACAGAATGAACATCCTCCGAAACCGGTGATTCCATAATTTTTGCCAGGGGTTGTATTATTGACCATTTTGTAGTTGGTGGGGGTCTAGATCATGCCCTGGGAAATGCACTAGATGTCCAGAGTTTTGGAGGTGATGTCTCCTTACAATGCTTGTGATGTTCCACATCTGAGTCTCTCTAAGTGTTTGTTTGACTCATAGTCAAACAAACAATGAGGGTCAGGGATAATAAATTACAGTAATCAATACCCTTTTCATTAAAGTGGGTAGTCTGTAGAGACTCTTGGTGACTCTGATCATGCTCAAATTTGAATTTGCCCATCATACAGTCATAGGATGTCCAGTTCAAATAAGATGAAAAATCACATATATTTTTTAAGTTATTATTTTAAAAGTGATTGGCACACGCAAAGCCAGAGTAGAATTATATATCCTCCTTGTAGCCTTATAGCTGTGAGGCAAAAACAAAATTAAAACAATGAGTTATTTATGGTTTATGAGTTATATAGAAGCATTTTTGTGGTCTGGTTTTCTCTGTGTTTTACTTCATCTGAATGGTGGGCTGTAATTAAAACATTCAACATATCAGAGTGGTTGGACCAGGTTAGCTGTCAAGTTGTTCTGCAGTGACAATATTTCTCCTTGAAAGAAGTTGGTTGATGAAGCTCAGGTGTCTGATCAGAATGATCAGGTTCTGTGTATATATACTGAGTTTGCTTCATTAGTAGTAATTATGAATAAATGTGAAATGGTCTTACAACCCCAATTCCAGTGAAGTTGAGACGTTGTGTGAAATGTAAATAAAACAGAATACAATGATTTGCAAATCCTCTTCAACCTATATTCAATGGAATACATCACAAAGACAGGATATTTAATGTTCAAACTGATAAACTTTATTGTTTTTGTGCAAATTTTTGCTCATTTTGAAATGGATGCCTGCAGCACACTTTAAAAAGTTGGGACAGTGGCAACAAAACGCTGGGAAAGTTCATTAATGCTGACAGAACACCTGTTTGGAACATTCCACAGGTGAACAGGTTATTTGGAAGCAGGTGAGTGCCATGATTGGGTATAAAAAGAGCATCCCCAAAAGGCTCAGCCATTCACCAACAACTGTATGAAAAAAATAGTCCAACAGTTTAAAACAATGTTTCTCAATTTTCAATTGTAAGTAATTTACGGATTCCATCATTTACAGTCCATAATATAATAGTAGAGAAGCTTGAATCTTCGACTGGACTGGGTTGCTTGACGTGAGGACGTTTCGCTTCAAATCACAGAAGCTTCCTCAGCTAAAATTCTTGCTCTGGTAGTCTGACTTCTGTCTTGACTCTTGTAGAGAAGAATAAAACAGAAGCCAACAAAAGCTGGAGTTTTTTAACCTAACTAGACCCCTCCTACTGAGAGGCTGACTGCTACAGGCTAGTGACTAAACAATAGCTCTAATTAGCACCTACTGTGCTCTAGTTAGCACCCTCCTAATGACAGGGCAGCTGTCCCTCCTAATGATGGGATGGAAGCATCTCCTGATGGCTCCCTTGACGACTCTCCTGATAACGTGAATGACTCATTACCATGAACAAAAGACTGAAACTGCTTTGACCTGAGTACCCCATTGTAAACAGGGGACAAAGCGTGTCTGAGACCCCCTCCCCGGTTAAGGCTGGGTTTCAACTGTTTTACAAAGAATGCTTCCTTGACACCTCTCTCAAACCATTTCTTCTCTCTGGCTAAGATTTTAACTTCCTTGTCCTCAAACGTGTGGTTAGTGTCTCAGGTGGAGATGAACTGCAGACTGAGGTCCACTGGCGCCCTCTCTGCGGTGCTGGTATAGCCTTTTGTTTAAAGGTTGCTTAGTCTCACCTATATAGTTTTCATTACAGTTTTCCTGACATCTGATAGAATACACTACATTGCTCTGTCTGTAACTAGGGATCCTGTCCTTAGGGTGAACTAATTTCTGTCTCAAGGTGTTAACCAGTTTAAAGTAAACTGGGATTTTGTGCTGTCTGAAGATCCTCTGTAGTTTTTCCCCTACTCCTACTAAATAAGTCAGAGGCACTCCTCTTCTTCTTGTCTCCGTCTCCTGTCTATCTGGTCTCTTTGTTTTCTGGGACTTCTGCACTTTGTCCAGGGACCATCATGGGTACCCACATGCTGTGAGGGCTTTCCGTACAAGTTGTTGTTCTTTAGCCCTTCCCTCTGCAGTTGTGGGCACCTGTGGGGCTCTGTGTTGAAGAAAGAAACAGAAACATTCATAATATGAAACACAGAGAAAACACAGAAAGAAACACAGAAACATCCATAATATAATCAGAAGATTCAGAGAATCTGGAGAACTTTTTACACATTAGCAGTAAGGCTGAAAACCAACATTAAATGCCCATGACCTTCGATCCTTCAGGTGGCACTGCATTAAAAACCAACATCATCGTGTAAAGGATCTTACGGCATGGGCTCAGGAACACTTCAGAAAACCATTGTCAGTTAATACAGTTCGTTGCTACATCTACAAGTGCAAGTTAAACCTCTACCATGCAAAGTGAAAGCCATACATCAACAACATCCAGAAACACCGCCGCCTTCTCTGGGCCGAGATCATTTGAAATGGACAGACGCAAAGTGGAAAAGTGTGCTGTGGTCTGATGAGTCCACATTTCAAATGTTTTTGGGAAATCATGGACGTCGTGTCCTCTGGAGAAAAGAGGAAAAAGACCATCCAGATTGTTATCAGCGCAAAGTTGAAAAGCGCAAACCAGCATCTGTGATGGTATGGGGGTGTGTTAGTGCCCATGGCATGGGCAACTTACACATCTGTGATGGCACCATCAATGCTGAAAGGTACATCCAGGTTTTGGAGCAACGGCAACAACAACTTATCACTTGTCCTCGTGTGAAAGGCAGTGGTTGGTCTACCTGGATGTCAGAGGTTTGCTGCCAGTGGTGGTGGGAAATTAGGACTGATTACTTCATTTATGAAATGCTGCCATCCAAGCAATGTCTTTTTCAGGGACATCCCTGTTTGTTAGTCTTCTCCCTCAGCTTGCGTTGTTGGTTTGTATTCTTGTTTGACTCCTATTTTGGATCCCTTTTGCACTCACTCTGTTTGTTGGACTTTACTCACCTGTGTTTGGAGAAATAATAAATCACCTTGTTTTTCACCTCACCTCCGGTGTCATTGCTGCCTGCATAACAAAATCTAAGAAATAAAGATAAAGAAAACCCAACTTGAAAGGAACAAAGAATCAAACCAGGAAACAAATGTCTGAACCGAAAAGTGATCAACAAGAAAATAAAAGGTTAAGACTAAACTAGAACGGGTTAGACCTTATTTGTGTGAAGCGCCTTGAGGCAGCTTTGTTGTGATTTGGCGCTATCGTTGTCGTGTGTCGTATTTGTCGTGTGCAATTTCTCTGGTTATCACAAGAGCTGGACATGAGCCATTTTCTGGCAGATTTCACTTTTAACAAGAGATTTTGTCATGGAAAGCCTCCGTGCGTCACGACCGATTCGCTGATGAAGTGAGACAAAGGAACACCTCCGTTTCGGAGTGCCAGAGGACAAGCCCAGCTCTCCACAATTTCTCTTATACTCACTCGACTGGTAAGCACTGAAAGCCGAGATAGGCATGTCCCAACTTGTCCTCTAACACTCTGAAATGGAGGTGTTCCTTTGTTGTGGTTGGAAGTTTACATGCACTCATCATGGGTTTTAATGATGCCTTTGAATTTTTCTTTTGCCAGAGAACAATTAACATACAACATGCATCATTAATGACTTTTTAAAAACAAGAAGTGGTTGCAGAAGTGTGAATTTATTTTGAATCATCTCCAATTTACACAATGTCAAAATTCTACATACAGACTCAGATACATACATACATGCCCACTGTCATGATCGACCCAGGAACTCACAGATAGGGCCGAAAGTGCAGACAAAACCTGGAGACAGAGAATGGTTTTAAATTTTATTTTGGGTGATATCCAGCCAAGCTTGGCTGGAGTGGTGTGATAGGAGAGGACAAGAACAGCTAGGCAGGGCAAACAGAGGAGTTGAATATGGGTGAACCATGGCGTGGTGGATCTGAAGGTAAGTAGGAATTTCAGGAAAGCAAACACCAAAAATATAAATCATTTTAAAAGCTTCAATAATGAGGGCTATGTGCAGTGGTGGGCACACTTCTGATAATCCGATAACAGATAATTATCGAAGATAATGTTTTCATTATCGGATTATCTTTTTAGATAACTTTAAAAAACATTATCGGACTAATTATCTTCCGATAAATTGTCGTCCGATAACTTTTAGACCGATAACATCAGCGGCAAACATTTTTAAAATTTAAAATCAGTTGAGACCTACCTGGTAAAAGTTTCCTAAGAGATATATACAACCCCTGGCAAAAATTATGGAATCACCGGCCTTGGAGGATGTTCATTCAGTTGTTTAATTTTGTAGAAAAAAAGCAGATCACAGACATGACACAAAACTAAAGTAATTTCAAATGGCAACTTTCTGGCTTTAAGAAACACTATAAGAAATCAAGAAAAAAAGATTGTGGCAGTCAGTAACGGTTACTTTTTTAGACCAAGCAGAGGAAAAAAATATGGACTCACTCAATTCTGAGGAATAAATTATGGAATCACCCTGTAAATTTTCATCCCCAAAACTAACACCTGCATCAAATCACATCTGCTTGTTAGTCTGCATCTAAAAAGGAGTGATCACACCTTGGAGAGCTGTTGCACCAAGTGGACTGACATGAATCATGGCTCCAACACGAGAGATGTCAATTGAAACAAAGGAGAGGATTATCAAACTCTTAAAAGAGGGTAAATCATCACGCAATGTTGCAAGAGATGTTGGTTGTTCACAGTCAGCTGTGTCTAAACTCTGGACCAAATACAAACAACATGGGAAGGTTGTTAAAGGCAAACATACTGGTAGACCAAGGAAGACATCAAAGCATCGAGACAGAAAACTTAAAGCAATATGTCTCAAAAATCGAAAATGCACAACAAAACAAATGAGGAACGGATGGGAGGAAACTGGAGTCAACGTCTGTGACCGAATTTTAAGAAACCGCCTAAAGGAAATGGGATTTACATACAGAAAAGCTAAACGAAAGCCATCATTAACACCTAAAGAGAAAAAAATAAGGTTACAATGGGGTAAAGAAAAGCAATCGTGGACTGTGGATGACTGGATGAAAGTCATATTCAGTGATGAATCTCGAATCTGCATTGGACAAGGTGATGATGCTGGAACTTTTGTTTGGTGCCGTTCCAATGAGATTTATAAAGATGACTGCCTGAAGAGAACATGTAAATTTCCACAGTCATTGATGATATGGGGCTACATGTCAGGTAAAGGCACTGGGGAGATGGCTGTCATTACATCATCAATAAATGCACAAGTTTACATTGATATTTTGGACACTTTTCTGATGTTTGAGGATGATGAAATTATTTTTCAAGAAGATCATGCATCTTGCCAAAAACTGTGAAAACATTCCTTGCAAAAAGACACATAGGGTCAATTTCATGACATAGGGTCAATGTCAACGAGCAGATGTGATTTGATGCAGGTGTTAGTTTTGGGGATGGAAATTTACAGGGTGATTCCATAATTTATTCCTCAGAATTGAGTGAGTCCATATTTTTTTCCTCTGCTAGTCTAAAAAAGTAACCGTTACTGACTGCCACAATCTTTTTTTTCTTGATTTCTTATAGTGTTTCTTAAAGCCAGAAAGTTGCCATTTGAAATGACTTTAGTTTTGTGTCATGTCTGTGATCTGCTTTTTTTCTACAAAATAATAAACAGAATGAACATCCTCTGAGGCCGGTGATTCCATAATTTTTGCCAGGGGTTGTAGTTCTACTCTCTGCAAACAGAAGAGAGCTGCTTTCAGAAGAAACCACAAGTCATCCAGAGGCATACATTTTTAACTTATGGTTCAAATTTGAACCAAACTAATTTTGGACAAGTTAATTAAAATTACTGTCATGTCTGAAGTTTTATAAAGTGAAAATATCAGATATATGTTTTAGTTTTAAAGTAATGTGCTAATTTTTAAGGTTTTGTGAGCACATGTTGTGCTCAGCAGTGCATTATGGGTAGGATAGGGTAATCTCAGTACTTTCACGACAGGACAAATGCATTTCAGATATTCTGTTCAGGCTTCACGGACAGCAGCATTAAACTCTAGTGCCTAAAACTCTCGTGAATATATCCTCTGGGTTTATAGATGTGATTGTATTTGCATTTGATAAATTCCACACATCTTAAATGTAGCAGACACGGATTATCTGGAATTTTGTTTTGGCAAGTTTTCAAGGCCTCTACTGCCATATACTGGCCAGTAGTGTTCATGGCAGTATTCGCCCTAAGTACTAAGCATCTGGGCACCAGTAGATGGCAGTGTTCTACTTATTTTGACCCCGATTATATCAGATGGTTGTCAAATCAACTTTTTGGCTTTGCAAATGGCTTTTTTTCTTTTCTTTTTTTTTTTTACAAATTAAGTTTAAAAACAAAACAAAACAACAACAAAAAAACATTACAAGACAGCTCTGCAGTGTTTGCACATGCACAGTGTGTGCGGTTGGACGCTTGTAGCTCTTCAGCAGCAGGATACAGAATAATATCAATCAGGTTTGATTTTCATTCGACCATATGATCAGCGATCAGGAGGTGGTCATGAGATGTTGAACACAGCTTGTTACTCCATGTACACTACACGATGCAGGATGTGTGATTAACCTGGAACTCTGTCCAAAAAAATTCTCACTCGAATGAAAAATCATCTGAAAAAGGGCCAAAACTTGCACAGTGTAAAGCCAACATTTATGTGTCAAGACAATATTGAGTGCACATTTTACAACATCATAATATGTGCGCACATCATAAAACGTCTGCATGGCACTAATAAAACATGCGCACATTCTCTCCACATGCAAAACATTTTGCGATGACACTTCCAGGACTCCATAAAAATGCCTGTTTTTACAAATAAAAAATGGAATATTTTAGAAAAGCACATTTATCTGTAAACACCAACACGCTACACACGTCACATTAACATGTTAGTTTACTTAATGAATGGCTGAACCAATCAGTGTTTAGCAGAGGCACTTTTACCCAGAAACCTTTGTGATCTGTCTGTGTTTGTTACAAAACCTCAGAATTAGTGCATTATTCAACATTAAAAAATATATGTTATATTTTAACTATGTACAAATGACAGAATTGACATTAATGGAGTTATTATATCAGTATTCACACAAAACCATAAGTAAGTATGACTTTTTTTTTTCAAGACCTCTGCCTGACCGGAGCATTGTGATTGGTAGAGAGCTGGCTTTGTGGCTGCTCACAGGGTGCTGCTGTAGCTGTAGCTGTAGCTTCAGCTTCTAGCTTCTAGCAGGGGGCAGCATGTTCAAACATAGAAGTACTGGCTCATTGTTTGGGTCTTTTGATGCTTCCAAAAGCAATCGTGGTGTTAAACCTCAAATTCAGCTAGTTAGTAGTTGCAAATGTACCAGAGACAGTACTGGAATTTATCAGTTATCTGTAACTTCCGATACATTTTTGGGTGGTTTAGCTTTATCAAAGATAACTTTTCAGTTATCTCATTATCTGTTATTGAAGTTAATTTTTTGATTATCTGTGCCCACCACTGGCTATGTGTCATTACCACAATGGAGACTAACAGATCTGGCAGCATCTGGATGTCTGAATTGTCTGAACAAGACGCACCAGAGAGGGACAATGACAAGACACATAAGGAAAGGAAAAGGGAAGGCTAAAGTCTAAACCCTAACACCAACTAATATTTGGTTAAATGTCCCTTAGCAAGTTTCACCTTGACCACATTCTTAAACATTGCAGCTGCATTTAGTTATTTGGATTTATTCTGACATTACGCAAACAATAACACAGCCAAGAAACAGACAGACAAGACCTTAGCCCCAGTGAGTGACGTTTGGCAAAGTTGACCTTGCAGGGCAACTGTGGAGCTCAGTACCACTCAAACGTGAATTCAACTGAATGGGAAAGTCTGTCCACACTTTTGACTGCTACTGTATGTGTGCCAAGCTGGAACAAATTGGACTGACAAATTAAATGTTGACCTTTGACTAGAATGAGTTTGACCACAATGGCTGAGATTTTGCAAATTTGGCCTCATCAGCAAAATTCCAAGACTTTCCTCCATATGCATGCAACTTTTGGTGCAAATCCAAATGTAATGCGGAACCTGATCCCATTGACCCCAGTGTCCTTGACCCCAACGGTTGTGTTTTGATTAATTTGATTTTTGCCTTTACAATTCCGGAACCCACTTACATATATGTGCCAAGTTTGGTGGACAGTGGAGTGAAAATTGAAATTTTAACTTTTGACCCCAATGGCCTTGACCTGTGCCAAAACAAATCAAGGCAACTCTGGGTTTGACCATAAGGATCCGGAATGTGTAATGTAACAAACAGACAGACAAACATTCGTCACATTATAGTGTGATGAATAGCAAAAGAACAGAATTTGAGGCTGACATTGTTTGTTGCAATAAAACATGGTGATCATAAGCAAACTTGAAGACATTACTGTTTTTGTTGACCTCAGGCACAATGAAATCTGTTACATTTGTTTGCAAAAATATTTTCCACACTGAAAAGTCCTTTTAAGGCACCACCAGAGCTGCTGTTGATAACACATTGCTAAAGGCCCCACAAACACTTCACTATCTAAGGCTGACAGATGACTTACTCCAGAAACAATTCTGACAATCTCTATCAGACATAAGTGCAGAAATATCTGGACTTTGCAGGACATCAAGAGCATTCTGTGCTTGCACTTTGATAACGCATATTAATGTTTTACATTTTGATGTCTGTAATCACTTGAGACAAAAATAGACCAGAAATCATGTGTATGTTGATCCTCCCTGCTGCAGATTAATACGCAGAAACATAATTCTTCTCAAACTGCAGCTTTAATGAATTTACAAGTGGTGTTCTATAAATTATGTGTACATGTGCACACACACACCCATGCACGTGAGCTTGTCTGGCCTCCACCATGCTGATGTCCACTGGTTTTATGGGGCATTTGAGTTACACCCTTTAATAAGAAGCTGTTATGGGATTTTTTTGGTCTTGGTTCTTCTCCAGAATTATAGGCTCATCCTCGAAGGTTGTGCAGTGATAAAATTGTCAGCTGAATATTACCCACCCAGAGAGAATTTACCTCCTTATATGTGTGTGTTTGCTCAGCCTTGTGGCTTGGTCATGACATTTATGCTCGGTATTATTGCCACATGGATGCTGGGTGACTGACAGATGTTAACTGAACTTTTTTTTTTCCTTCATTCTGGTTCATGAGATTCAGGGGATATTGATACTGCTGAGTGTCTCTCCAACCCATCCACCTTTCATAACCACACCTACTCACTTTGGAAAATGCATGCACTGACTACCATACTCTCTACTACCCACAATTTCCCCACAATTTTTCCACAAGTCGTACTTCCACATTTTATTTTTGTAGTCATCTGATGGGGCAATGGCATATCAACAGCAGATACTAATCAGAATGGCCAGTTCGGTCCTGGGATACCCCTTGACCCAGTGCGGGTAGTGGGTGATTGGTGGTAGTCATGCTATCATCTCTGCTGGAGAACCCATCTCACCCATTATGGTACACCATCAGAGCACCAGGCAGCTCTTTCCACACCAGACTGATGTATCCAAAATGTCTGAATGAGAGGTATTGCAGGACCTTCTGTAGCGCCATGGCCTTGATTCAACCCCGATTAAATAAATACAATAATGCTGTCTCAACAAAAACCTGAGTTTTCAAGTGGAGACAGACTGTGCTTCCACTCTCAGTTGAGAAATTCCTAAGTCATCTGGAGATCTTCAGATAAGTTTGGAGACATCCCCGATGTTTCAACACTGCTTTGCAGAGAAAAACAAAACTGTAATTCAAAGTTCTTCAAAGGGAAGCCCTTGCCTTTTTATCAGTGAATTTTCGGTCATTATGAATTACATGACATTATAATGGCTACACATCAGAATCTGAGCTTCTCCAGGCCAGGAGAACCCAAATTATATGACTTCAAGCCTGGACAGAACCTGTCCTGATCACCGGGGGACCCTACCCCCAAGACAACACGTGGTCATAAAACTTTGTCTTGACAAGCAGCTATTATATTTAGTTTAAAGCAAAAAATAATTGCATTAGTATTTCTTTTTATTCATATATTAAAAAAAATCTAATGTGTTGTTTTGGTTAATCAAACAAAATATTTTGCATATAATCATTCCAGTTTATTGACATGTGCTCATTTTAACTGATATGTGTGTAAGTGTGACCTTTCTACATTATCTAAAATGATTATTTTAAAGTATTCTGTTTATCCAAAGGATGTGTCTGACGAGTAATAATGTGTGTCCATTTGAATGTCTGAGAACAAATAGTTACGACAATTGTTAATGTGTTTAAATAATTGAATCATTTGTGTCTGCACTCTGAGGACATGACGTTTTCTGTGAGATTACACACCCTGAATGGGTGGAGTTTGGTGACGTCAGCCCCCTTTAAAAAGTTAGAACAGAGTCTTGCCGCTCTCTCTGTCTTCCCTTCTCCGCTCTCTCTCTCCGCCAGCAATGCTCCTTCTTTTCCTTTTCTTTCTTCTTTGTTAAATGCTTCATTTTTATTCTTGGGCCAAGGCCCCATAGCTAAGCTAAGCTAAGCTACCACGTGGCATTCATTCATTCTTTACTTTTGACAAACTTAAAGTTTAACCTGATGCTTTAAGGTGTGTCAAATCTTTTGAATTTGTAAGAGAACTTCTGTGCTGAGCTTTTCAAATTAAGAGCAAATGTACAGAAAAGTGACTTTTCCTTTTCATTATAATTTTTCAACACTCTTAAAGTTTTACCTTTTTTCTAAATTCACAAAGACTTTTAATCTGGCTCCAACAAACTTTTGAAAAGCTACCAGAAACCATTTTCAACAAACACATTCCACCTCTGAGGTCCAGCAGCTGACAACAGAGCTGATTTCAAACCTGACTGCAAGCAGCCATCCTGTCAGTAAAGCCAGCAGACCCAGGCCATTTGGGATCGCCGGGGACACCGCTGAGTTAACCCCTTGACTCAAGTGAGCTCACGCTGTCCAGAGCATGAATATCAACGACGAATGGACAGACCTGGCTAAGTGACCCAGTTGAAGGTTCCAGGAAAAAGGTTTGTTGTCAGTGGATATAGGTGGCTCCTTTTTAAACATATTCATGTTTGTTTAATATTTTTCTTAATAATTGGCTTCAAAACTCATCATTAAATTCTAATCAGATTTATTTACTTAAAGTCTTTAAGCTTTATCTCTCTTTCTTTCAACGTCTAATGAGTTAGTAAGAATTGTGCCCATAAATGAACTTATTTAATCACTGTCCATAAAATGCCAGTAAAATGTTAATTTCTTGTATGAATTGTAAATAAATTGTAAATATTTCTGCTGTGGTTCATTTTGTGTTCAGAAGGAAACCCTTGTATCGTGTTATGGATAAGACGCGGATTGAGGAGCGGTCCAGTATCTGACTGAACCCAGCATGAAATAATCAGAAGCAGTTCCAAAAAGAAAACACCTTTATTTTTCTCCCTTTGTGCTATACATGAAATACTAAATACTTAAAGTTCTGGTGAGGTGAAAAGGTGGCGCGCTCTCTCAGCATCTCAACAGTCGGAGTCCGAACGTTCAGGACTCAGGAGTTCCGCTAACACCCCCCCCAGGTGACTTTCCCAGACTGTACTCTGCGAAGGAGGAACAGAGATGAGATTATTCAACACTTATTACTACGAAATATTGTTTAGAGGCAAATTTATCAGCTACACGTTTAGGTCTGGTTTCAAACTTAGTTCAAAGAGGCTGCTGCTCACAGAAAGTGGAGGATCATTAATCCGCACGCCACTGCCGTGAGGACCACGCCAAACAATTTCCACCAATAATTACTTATAGCTGCGTATAAACGCCAATTTACATTCACGGATAAACTTTTCAGAATATTCACCTGTCGTGTGCTGACAACGTTTGCCTCTCACCCTCGTCCTCCTTCACAGGCGCGATGTCAGACTCTGAAACGGCCCTCAGCGTCCCCACACGGTCGTCACAAGGTCGTATTCTCCGGCAATCTTATCCAATTCACTGCTGGTTTAAATGTAGTTCTTCATCACTACATTGGTACCAGCTGGAAGTCCTCAGATCTGCACGTGAACATCACAGGTGTCGTGGATTGTCCTGATAGAGAGCCGCACGAGAATGCAACAGGTGCAGCCAATCATCGTAACAGAGGAGAGAGACTCTTCTGCAGCACATTTTCCTCAGAGAACAACCCCAAATCACCTGGGAAGGAAAATACACACAAAACAACCCAACCTTGTCCAGCCAAACCCCCCCCCAACACACAACATATCGTTTGAATTCAGACTTTTAGATCAGAGACTGATTAAATTAAATTGAGACTGATCAATTCATTTGAGACTGATAAATTAATGAATGTTTAAATTAAAGTACCTATGCTATAAATAGGTGGTGCCCCGAGTAATAATTAAATAAGTTTTAAACCCTAAATTGTGAATTATTTTGGTGACTCATCAGATGGGCCTAACCCAATCTAATTCAATTTGGGAGTTTAACTACTTATTCACTATAAATGCAACATTTTTATGGTGCCCACGTGTGATGTTTTATAAATAAATAAATACATTACACATATTGGTGCCCCGGTGTGAGCTGATCATTTTATTTATTAAATATCTGTTACATATTATTGGTCCCCCATTGCAAGGCATATAAATATATAAATAAATGCTACACTTCCTTCCTGCTACTGTGAGACTGCACTGCCCCCAATAAGTGCAAGTATCTACCTTTTGTATATTCCAGGTCAGCGAACTGTGCGATACTTTATATCTGCTTGACTGTACACATGCTGGACTCACTCTACCCACTCTATATATTATATTTATTTTCTGCGTAGAGCAGGGGTGGGCAATCATGTGCCATAAAGGGCCGAGACACTGCAGGTTTTCCATGCAACCAATCGCCTCAGCAGGTGATTTCATTAAAGATCAGGTGTTTCAGCAGGTGATTTCATTGACAACCAGGTGTTTATGTTCAGAGCAGAAGCTCATCATCAACCCACCTGCTGAGGTGATTGGTTACACGGAAAACCTGCAGTGTCTCAGCCCTCGACGCCCACCCCTGGCGTAGAGTGTATATAGTATTTCTGAATTTTTATTCTCTTGATTTGCCATGCCTAAAAACTTCGCCTGCCTTTAATTTGCACATTTTAAGCCTATCTCCCATTTTTTCCCCTTCCTGATTCCAAAAATAAGGACATCAGTCCTTGTGTCAGTTTGAGGCCAGGTTAAATTAAAAGGCAAAGATTAAGCGCATAAGAGCTTCTTCTATGCTGCGCTTTCTGCTACTGTACATAGTGCTGCGTCCATTGGTGAATAAAAGGAGAGGCAGCACCACATTCCAGCACAGTAGTAAAACCATGAAGAAGATTTTGTGGGCTTTCATGAAGTTTATGTAAAGAATGCCATTTTTTGCTTATTCTAATTTAATATGTATGTGTCATGAAAAAAGCAAAGCTCTTCAGCATCTCACCATGTCATTTAGGTCTCCAGACTTTATTTTCAGTAAAAAAAAAAAAACAACATAAAGAAAAACAGGTTAATATTCTCTGCTGTCGCTCGAGGAAGTGTTCAACATTTGACATTTCCTGTTTCACTGTGGGCTCAAAATTTGGCAATTCCTGTTTCAGTGTCAACTTGCCACTGAATTCCCGTGAGATTCCACAAGATCTCCTCTATTGTCAATCCAGGAAGTGTTCAACATTTGACATTTCCTATTACACTGTGGTGTCAAAATTCGGCACTTCCTGTTTCAGTGTCAAATTGCCACTGAATTCCCGTATGATCCCACAAGATTTCCTCTATTGTCAATCCAGGAAGTGTTGATCCAGGAAGTGTTCAACATTTGACATTTCCTGTTTCACTGTGAACTCAAAATTTGGCACCTCCTGTTTGAGATTCCCTGTACCATGAGCAAGCTTTCGCCACTTGAGCAGTGCTTCGCACATATCATGGAAAAGTAATGTCGACATTGCATTCTATTGGATTATCGTATTACACCAAATCAAATCGTATCGGATCAATTTGTTGGATAAAAAAAGGTTTGTTCCTGTATCATATCATAGCCCATGTATCAAGATATGCATTGTACGTTTTATAATTGAGAGATGCACACCTCTGGTACTGTAAAAAATGGTTACTTAGGAGTGTCAGTTGAATCTTGAGGGAACATCAGCTGTGACATTTTAACCATGAGGCATGTTTCTCTCGGCATAATCCATCATGCAGGTGCCTTAGTATTGAGGACCCCAGGAACTGGAAAAGGTCAAAGGAATTTCCACACTTCGTCTAACTGCAGCAGAAACAGCTGATGACTGCTTTCAAGAGGTTTGGATGGAGTGGTTGTCTTCCTGGGTTGTTCCCATCCAGGACCCAAGAGGGTTCCATAGTGTAGTCGATGTGGCAACACAGAGCTCCAGCACAAGCTCATTAACCTGACCATTGTGTTCTCTTGTTACTTGACAACAGCAACACTCTAACGAAAAGTGTGTAGAGTATTTTGGACATTGGTAATTCTCTACAATGCCAGAAAGGAATTATTATACATTAAACACAGTGAAATGATTGCATGAAATGCATTTCGAATTAGCTTTAATTTTTATACCAATTTTTGGTAACTATTTTCATGCCCTTTGGCTCTGCTCAGCTGCTCTGCTCAATGTTTTTGGTTAAAAGACACTGAAAAATTGTCCTCCATCTCGGGATATAGAATTCCCTTATCTCCTAATTTATGTTTACTTGGAGACACTACAATATTGAACTGCAAACTGAACAATCTAAAACTACACTTGTAGCACTGACTATTACCAAAAAAAAAAAAAACATTTTGTTGAATTGGAAAAATAAAAAATCAATCAATATTAACCACTGGTCAAGCCTCCTTATCGAATATGTATCAATGGAAAAAATAGCCGCTTCATTATAAAACATTTACCGCAATTAAATGAAACATGGTCTGTATTTATCAATTCATTAAATTTGAATTTTTTTTTTCATTTCATTTGTTTTTATTATTTTTTCCATTGTAATGGAAAAAAAAACAAGAAAATTGCACTTTACAGAGTACATAACACATTCCATGTAAAAAGAACAAGAGAAGGATGAAGAAAAACAAACATCTTATTATCTCCTACTCCATTCTTGTTTCAACACAAGTTTAGATGGCCTCACCTTTGTGTTCCATTTAAGAATACATAACGAGCATTTTTTCTTTTTCTTTTTTAGCTCTATTCATTTGGATTTTCATAAAATTTTAATATTTTCTGTTTATACAGGCATTTAAATAGAAAGACATTTGAACATTTTAAATGATTTTCCATAGAGTTCCATTGTTTTACACCCGCCACTGAAACACACATTTGCTTCAGTGTAGTTCTAGAAAAAGTGGTTTTAAAATCATATCTTCTTCGGCTTGTCTCACTATTTACAGTGAAAAGTGTTTGCAAACTACGTGGTAACAGAAAAAGTTTGGCTTTATGAAGAACTAATAATGTTTTTAAAACAACCAAGTCCTTCAGTTTTAATAGTTGCGACCTCAGAAACAGTTCTGTTGTATGTGCTGTCAGAACAGCTCTATTAATTATCGTTATAGCCCTCTTCTGTAAAATAAATAAAGGCATTACGTTAGTGACATATATATTGCCCCATACCTCCAAACAATACGTCAGGTATGGCAAAAATCAAGGAATAATGAAGGAGTCTCATCACCTTGTAATTTAACATATACTTGACCTTGCTAAAAACAGCAATATTTTTACAAATTTTCTTTTTTTACATCTGCTATGTGTGACTTCCATTTCAAGTTTTCATCAATGAGTACTCCAAGAAATTTAAATTCAGACACTCTCTCAATATCAATGCCATTAAAATTCAACTTAAAATGATCAGGGCATTTATGATTTGTAAACAGCATATATTTTGTCTTACTCAAATTCAATGACAATTTATTTTTAATAAACCATTTCTGAAGTAATATCATTTCATGTTCAACATTCTTCTGAATTGTTTTTAAATTATTCCCAGACACAAAGAAATTAGTGTCATCAGCGAAGAGGACAAAATGTAATACCTTGTATACATCCCATTGGTCATTAATAAATATATTAAAAGGTTTTGGCCCCAATACCGAGCCTTGGGGACCCCACAAGTGTGTTTAATATAGATCTCTGGCCTGCATATTCTACATATTGTTGTTTATTTTCTAAATAGCTAGTAGCAATTTTGAGGTCTAATAAAAAAATAAAAATATATATTTTCTTTTCTTTTTGCTCTTTCCTTTTCATTTGGGTCTGTCTGCTCTGCTGTTGGTGGGTTGGTGTCCGGTACCTGGGACCTGGGTGGGTGGTGGTGCCTCTCCCCGGGGCTCGGGTTTATGTGGTCCCCCATGCCCTGGCCTCTCCCTCCATGTTTGTGGGGCCCGCCTGTCTCCCTGTGGCTTTTTGGCTGCCCCTACCGCTCCGGGGTCCTATCTCGCGCCTTCCCTGGTTCGGGGACCTCCGGGCAGGGTGGCCCGTCCATCTGCGGCTCCCTGGCCCCCTGTCCCCCCTGTTGGTTTGTTCCTCCCTGGGCCCCCGATGCTCCTCCAGGGCTGCCCACCTCCCCCGTTTCATGGTTTTCCTGGCGCCTCTGCTGGATCTGGGGTTGGGCTGGGGACCCGGTGGGGCCGGTGTATGTGGCTGCTCCCTGTGCCATGGCTCTCCTTCTGCCTGCTGGTTGGGGTTGGGCTTCACATGTCACACCCTTTTAAGGCACTTCACCAGGTTAGTACCTGCACGCACATCATATTGGGTTCATAGAGTTTTGCAGTCGGGTGTTGGGGGTGGGTTTGCAGGGCAGTCTGTGGCACAGCTGTGCACTGCAGCCTTCCACTGTGATCTCCATCTGCCACTCCTGCCATGCATTTTTAATGCACACACTTTCTTTCTACACATTTAGTAAACACCTTCACTAATTTAGAGTCGGGGTCACTACACGGTGGTGGGTTTGCAGGGCAGGCTGTGGTGCAGCAGAGTGCCGCGGCCTCCCACGGCAGTCTGCCAACTACCATCTCCTGCCCTGCTTTTAATGCAACACTTTATCTTTGCTCACTTAGGAGGTTGCACACAGCAAGGGAAATTAATTATAACAACTATGGTGGGGTTGGCAGGTAGGGTGATTGTAGCATGTGGGGTTGGCCCCGAATGGGGGTGGATGTCTGGGGCAGGGGTCTGCCTCGCCGGTTCTGCCATGGTCCCCGGGCCCTGCTCTGGGGATGTGTGGCCCGGGGTCCCGCGGTCCGTTGATGGGGTGGGTGGTGGCAATGGGGCGCAGGGTATGGGGTGGGGGGTGATGGCTCCTGGGGGGTTGGGGGCCGTGGTCTCCGTGGGATGGTGCCCTGCTCTCGCTCAGGCAGTCTCCTGGTCTTGGGCTTTGGTGTTTGGGGTGGGGGGCGGGTTGGACGCTGGGGGGGAGTTTGGAGGGGTCCTGCTGGCTGCGCTGGGGGGGCTTGAGTGTCATGGGGGCCTCGTGCTTCCTGGCCGCGGGGGTTGGGCCTCGCCTCTTGTCTGGTGGCTGGGCCCCGCCCTCGGTGGTCCCTGCCCGTGTTTTGGATTCGGTTGCAGTGGCTCCTTTGCCCCCGTCCTTGCCGCTGCTCTCTCCCGCCTTTGGGGGCCGTGCCCCTGGTGGTGTGGTTCTGGAGTCCCCCCTTATTGGTGGGCTCTGCCGGCGCCCTGTGTGCTTCCCTTGGGTATGGGGCTGCTCCCCGTGCCTCCGTGGGGGGGTGCTTTCCTGCGCAGCCGGGCCGCTCCCCTGTTGGTTCGTCGTCTGCCTCGGTGACTCTGGGGGCTGCCCTTCCTGGCGCCTCTGCCCTTCCGCTGCCCTTTTGTCCTAGTTTCTTCTGGGGCCCCGCGTCCTGGGCCCATTGCTGTCGTAGTGGTCCATGTTATATGGTAATGTACTGTACTTTAGTATTGGCCCAACACACCAGCCACAGTAGTGATTGGATATTTAGCTGTGATCTGGGTCTCTCTGCGTGGATGGTTGCGTGTTTGTGGCCGTTATCACAATTCGGTTTTTGGGTGCTCTCAAGGGGATTAACACTCTGGTGTCCTAGATTAGGGTATGGATGCTCACTAATTAGACAACAAACTGTTGCTGTCACTGTTTGTTCATGTGTAGTTGTTTGTCCTGGTAGGTTGTATGGTTGAGGCCCTGTCTCCTTGGTATGTCACTTCAGTTATTGCCTTCACCACTTGTCGTTCGTTCTTGTCTGTCTTTGTGATGTTTTGGTGGTCAGCCCTTCCTGATAGAAGTTGTCACTTAGCTTTGAGTTGGATGTTGAAGGCTGATTGGGAAGGCCGGATGGGGGTCTCACACACACACACACACACACACACACACACACACACACACACACACACACACACACACACACACACACACACACACACACACACACACACACACACACACACACACACACCACGTTCTTTCACGCACTACATACCTTCTGTCTTGCAAGAATAAATTGCATATATTTGTATTAATGTTCATAAATGGTTCTGCCAGTGTGGCGCTTACCAGTACTATATATGCAGACAGGGGTAAAAAATATTTATAGTTATTCCAACAGTTTGCAGGAGTTCTAAATTTATGTTCAGTTTTCTCCTCTGAAATAGTGTTTATTTGCGGCCACTAATCCAATGATCTCTTGCACACCTGCCAAGCTCTCTTTCAAAAGTTTTCTTTTCATACTTCTAGTTGTCATGGTGCGAGATGGCATGACACTGAACTGGAGATGGACACAAAATGCAGACTCACAGGCTGAGGAACTGAGGTAATCAAAAAGGCTTTTATCAAAAAATCAGGCAGGGATTTGGTACACAGTTTGGCAGTCAGCGGTGTGGAGGTAGCAGACAATCTTGAGGCAGAAGCATGGTCCAAAAAATGAGCAGAGGTCAAAACACTGAGCAACAAAGTTCAAGGGCAGAGACACAAACGGAGTCAAAAAACAAGGCAAGGTCAATAACACGGCTTGGAAAACAGGACTATGAAGAAGGCTGGAACGAATACACAAAAGTTCAACAAATTGGTGAAGCCTGACAAAACAAACAAGGTTTAAATATAGGGTTGAGCCGGACACTCGTCTGAAATGAGTATCCGGTATGGATAAAGTATTTTTGACAAGCACGAGTATGATACGAGTAAAACTTGTCAATATCTGTGCTTGTGCTGAAGGAAAATCCTGATTGGCTAACTGTCTGTCTTCACGCTCTGTGATTGGCCAGTCACTCACAGCATCCGCCCCTCCCTACACAGACACGTCCCTGCAGCCTCTGACACACACACAGACAGGAACTGATCTCTCTCTCTGTGCTTGGCCAGATTCTACTTCACATTGCTCTCTCAGTACTCCTTAGGTTTTCTTCAGTTCATCTCTGTTTTGGTTTGTATGGTATTTAAAGTTACTTGGTGAACTTGTTTCGTAACGTACATGGTGCATTTGACAAGACACAGCTGAAAATGGCTCATGTTGTGTAGGTCACTGCCCCCACTCCGGTCGGGGTTTGTTTGCGGGGAAGTTTGGCTGGTGATATAAAGTCAATTGGAAAAATTTGCTCATACTGAATGCGGTAATTTTGAGAAGAATACAGTGAACAAGGCTGACATATTATTTCACTGTTTGCCATCACTGGATGTTTGCATGAATCACCAAATTTACACAGATCATTAAAAAATAAACAGTCTTAGAACAACCTCTCTCTCTCCCTCTCACTCAGTCACACACACATGCACGTGGACACACGCACAGACACCTTAATCAACATTGTTTAAATTTGTATGGAAAAAAAATGGCAAGAACGTTAGGTAGTAAAAATAAATAAATAATAAAAAAAAATCAGTTTGATAATAATAATAATGATGATGATGATGAGGATGATGATGATAATAATAATAATAATAGTAATAATAATAATAATAATAATAATTAGTTGAGTATGACAACTCTTGTTCATGAATAATTAGTTCATAATTTCTTACTGCATCGAATGTAAATTCTGAGGCTGTTCTGTTACTTATTCATACACTTAAGAATATTAATGTTCTGAGTTTATAAAAAACTTGTTCTGTAAGTAGTTCTTTTCCTTTTGTGATCAAAATCAGTGATCTGATTCATTGATTTGAATCTCAATTTTGAGGCTGTTCTAAGAAATTCATGCTCTGAGTTCATAAAAAAAATTGTTCTGTAAATACTTCTCTTACTTTTGTGATCAAAATCATTGATTTGAATCTCTCTCGCTCATCCCTATTTAAATAATCCAGGAGATAATCACAGAAGACACAGGTGTGGGGAGTGAACCGAAGGGGCATGGTCAGAACACAGAAGGGAAGAGAAGACACAAGAGTGTTCAGTGACAGGTGGGCATGACAGACAAGAACAGAAGCAACAGAAATGTGACAGTGACTCTATCCAAAACAAACAGTGATAAAATCAGATACCAAATAAAGATAAAACATACAACAAAACCTAAGAAATAAAGATAAAAAAAACCCAACATGAAAAGAACAAAGAAACAAACCAGGAAACAAATGTCTGAACCGAAAAGTGATCAACAAGAAAATTAAAAGCTAAGACTAAACTAGAACGGGTAAGGTTAGACCTTATTTGTGTGAAGTGCCTTGAGGCAGCTTTGTTGTGATTTGGCACTATGTAAATGAAATAAAATTAATTAAACTGAATTGAACTCACAATGTGGCAAAAGTATACTGACTAGAAAAACCACCCAGTGACTAAAGTGCAAAAATGAAAGAACAACAAGAAAAATAAAAGAGACAGAGCTAGCAACTCACCATGTGGCAAAAAATATAACAGATAAAACAAACGCAGACAAAGGCAATAATGAATGTAAAATCAAAGGCCGTGGAACAAAGAGGGGGAAACAGAAACACAGGTAAGACTAAAACATGAGATAAGCCCAGAACGGGGCAGAACCATGACACTAGTGAGTAACACTGACAAACAGCATGGCCGTGGTGCAATATGGATCTCACAGTCTGTATATGAATTGATCTTCTCAGAAATGGCGATAGGCATCACAAAACTGATGCATACATTGCATGCTCTGCACACTGAGATACAGTTGTGATTGGAAGTTTACATACACTCATCATGGGTTTTAATGATGCCTTTGAACTCTCCTTTTGCCAGAGAAAAATTAACATACAACATGCATCATTAATGACTTTTTAAAAAACAAGAAGTGGTTGCACAAGTGTGAATTTATTCTGAAGCATCTCCAATTCACATAATATCAAAATTCTACATACAGACTCAGATACATACATACATACATACACGCCCACTGTTATGATCGACCCAGGAACTGACAGATAGGGCCCAAAGTGCAGACAAAACCTGGAGACGGAGAATGGTTTTTACATTTTATACTGGTGATATCCAGACAAGCTTGGCTGGAGTGGTCTGATAGTAGGAGAGGACAAGAACAGCTAGGCAGGGCAAACAGAGTTGTCGAATATGGGTGAACCGTGTCGTGCCAGATCTGAAGCACAGAAAAAACATGAATTTCAGGAAAAACTAAAAATACAAAACATTAAAAAAGCTTCAATAATGAGGCCTATGTGTCAGTACCATAATGGAGACTAACAGATCAGGCAGCATCTGGATGTCTGAATTGCCGTTACATCCTGCAGAGGGTTGATTGCAGATTGGTTGCAGGTGAGCAGACACAGCACCTGCCGAGGATCAGATGGGCAGACCAGAGGAGGGAACACAGAGTCCCCACCCAGCAACACAGAGACAGACTGATGCAAACTTGACACACCAGAGAGGGACAGTAACAAGACACATAAGGAAAGGGGAAGACTAAAGTCTAAACCCTAACACCAATATACAAATAATGAATGTTTATGAGTTCAATGGTATGAATATTTCATGAGGTGAAAGCTGGAACATACCATTCCACGAGGTGAAGCTGAAACACAAAGTACACACAAATAATACTTTGTGTGTGCATGCATGCACGTGTTGTGTGTGTGTGTGCGTGTGTGCAGAGTGCAATACTACCAAACATTTAGAATTAAATTGCACTCTAAATGCAATGCAACACAAATGGGATGAATAATCCATGTCATGTGACATACAAAGCACCAATCAATTGATGAGGATCCACTCAGCCGTTATATAATATTTGGTTAAATGTCCCTTAGCAAGCTGCATCTCGACCAGATGCTATCAAAAGCAGTTTAAAAAAGGAGGCAAAAAAAAGCCTCCTTGAATTTCAACAATTTCAACAAGGTTTCCAGTGTTCTTTTTAATGCAGGTGTACAGTTGTGGTCAGAAATTTACATACACTCATCATGGGCATGAATTATGATAATTTTTCGGCTTTTAATGATGTCCTTGAACTGTTCTTTTGCCCTTGTGGAATGGCTGTAGAGCATACATCATGAATAATGTAAAAAAAGCAAGAATTTGATCCACAAGTTTGAATTTATTTTGAATCTTCTCTAATCCAAACAGGGTCAAAATTCTACATACAGTGTCAAATATATAAATACACCCCCTCTAACATCTGGTTACATGTCCAGTTGCACCTTGACCAGACGCTATTGTTGGTTATCTTTGTGGCATAATTCTGGCTGGAAATTTGACAACTCTTCTTAGCAGAATTGGTGGGGTTCATTTAAATTGGTTGGTTTCCTGGCATGGAAACCTGGCTTTCAAGCGTAATTCACAAGTTTTCAACAGGGTTGAGGTTGGGGCTTTGGGAAGGCCATTCCAGAAGTGTAATGCTAGTGTGCATTATACAACCCACAACTAGTTTTAATGTGTGTTTGGAATCATTGTCCCGTTGAACAATCTGGAGGTAGTCCTCCTTATTCATTATTCCATCCACTTTGTGCAATGCAGCAGTACCACTGGCAACAAAACAGCCCCAGAGCATGATGCTACTACCGCCATGCTTGATAGCTCCTACAGTATTCTTTTTATAGGTTTGGAAGGCTCACCGTTACTCCTCCATCCATACCTCTTTTCATTGTGGCCAGATAGCTCAATCTTTGTCTTGTCTGGCCATAAAATCTTTCTCCAGAAGGCATCCACGTGGGCAGCTGCAAATTTCAGTCTAACTGGAAGCTGTTTTCTAGGTCGGCACCTTTTCAGTCCATGATAATGTAAAACTTGCTTCACTGTGGACAGTGATGCTGGTGTTCTAGTAGTTTACAGTTCATGGCAGGCCTGAGCCTTGGTGGTTCCTTGGTTTGTCCTGAACAACCTAACTAATTTCTCTGCTCTGAGGCTGAATGTTTTAGTCTTCTTCCAGACCTTGGCAAAGTGGTGACACATCTGATTATCTTGTACTTATTCTAAAATTGGGTGTTCGGATGGCTGTCCTCCACAATTTTTTATCCCCCCCCACCCCGCCAGATGTGGCACGAATCATGGTTTTTATGACATTCTGCCTGATTCGACTTGGTTCGTGCTCATTCGTACTAAGTATGATGGGGGTCTCAGAGAAGATACAAAATAAATTCAAACTTGTGCACTCAGTTCTTGTTTTTAAAGTCATTAATGATGCATGATGTACAATCATTCCACCCTGACCAAAGAACGACTCAAATCCATAATTAAAAGCCCAAAATTGCCATGACATTCATGTCCATAACAAGTGTACGTAAACGTCTGACCACAACTGTATGTTTATAGTATAAATTCTGAACACATACAATACATGCAGTTAGCTTTGGGGGATTACACATAGTTGAGAAAGGTTTTAACTTTTGGCCAAATCTCTGGCTACATTGGTAGCGTAGATATGATACTAATCATGTTTTTTTTTTTGCTGTGTTTTGTTTGACCTTGAGCTTTGACCAGTCTGTTCCAAAAGTTAACCATCTGGAGATACAGCCCAGTCTCACATTTTTTTTCATCCTCCCATCACAAAAGGAGTCAAATTTTCATGATGGGTTCTTTTTTAACTCACTATTACTAACCCTACTCCTACCCCCCACCCTAACCATAACCACCCCGACCCCCCCTGCTTCACTTTTAATTTCGTGCAGCCATCACGGAATGAATTAGAATGAATTTGTGCTGCCGTGACAAAAATAAGGAGCTTTTCGTCACAATATCACGAACCAATAGATTAATGTATATTTCGTGCTGCTGAATCACGATCGTGAGACCAGGTTGGGAGATACCAACCAAAGGAATATTCCCACCAGGTTTGGTGGCAATCCCTCCAACCATAGTTAGTTATTTTGTTCAGACACAGATACACACAGGAGATATTACAGTACTCTGCTCACATGGCACTGCACAGGGTAATGAAACCTTCTCTACTAAAGCAATAAGGGTGAACAAAATATCATCAAAGAGGTTTTGTTGGGAAGGTGTCGTAGCACGGACCCACAACAGGGGGCGCAAATGAACGGACAATGAATAAGCCAAAAACGGTAACAATTTAATGTTGCGATAATACACAACGAAACGTACTGTAATCTGCACAGTCAATTTAACACCAGGTGACGTGTGGGCAGGCTCGAAGATAGAAGACCCCCGACGAGAGAGAAGCTGCGTCCCACACGGCTTCCACCACCAACGGTCTGAAGAACACCGGAGCCGCCAAGTCCCGAGTCCCCAGGTGGCCTCTGTCTTCGGCTGTCGACCCTGGTACTGCTGGCAGAAAGCAGAAATATGATGAGTGAGTGTGAATCCGCACACTCAGTAAATCCACAGTTAATGAGGGAGGAAGCGCCTCCACCTACAAGCACACACTCGTGCAGCTCCTGTTTGAGCACTTATCTGGGTGGGAGGTGTTGCGAAGCAGTCGCTGAACACCTCAAACACCATCTCCACAGACGAGTCTCACCGACAGGAAAACGGCTGCAAAGAAGAGTTTAGACAGATATACAGTCTTAAGTTCACAGAGAAATTACCTTGGTAATGGTAGTCGATTTCTCGGCGGGGAGGTGGAGTTGCAGTCCGGCTTTTATGGTGGTGATGATGAACGAGTGACAGCTGGTGCAGAGGATGAGTGACAGCTGTCACTTCTTCTGGGTCTGGCGCCCTCTCGTGCTTGGAGCCCGCACTCCAAGCAGGGCGCCCTCTGGTGGTGGTGGGCCAGCAGTACCTCCTCTTCAGCGGCCCACACAACAGGTTTGTTGCCATCTCTGTCTCTGCTGAACAACTTCTATATTGTGATGGTCCTTGCAATGTTTTCCATCAATGCAACTGAAGATGCAAATGTTTCCCGTCAACCAACAGTATGGTTGGCAGCATGCTGTCTGAGAATAGTCTGATACAGGCCGCTGACAGAAAAGACTGAGAATGAGGAAGAAAGCTAAAAACAAAAAACAAGAACTCTTCCTCATCTGCCGCTGAGGAGCTCAGCCAGTATACAATGCAGCACAGAATGCCTTGGGAGATGCTGGGAGTTGGAGGCACTTCAGTTGCTTGTTTGTAGCTGTTCAGTTAAATCGACATCCAGCTGAAGTCTCAAGGGATCATCTCAAAACAGCAGTCAGGCTCGCTGGCAGCCCACAAACGTCGCCTGCTGTCACTTCAGTGCTTACTGTATAATACTGCACCATAGCACTCAGTGCAGCACTGAGACATTATTAATGGTTCGTCGGCCTTCTAATACCCAACGGTGTTGACATGAAGATGGACTTTGACTAAAATTTACCCTGACAGTGTGTCGACATAAGTGAGAGAGATGGTAAGAGAGAGGGGAGGGGGATTCTATTAAGATGTTTCAGAGACCATTTAGCTGGAGAGAAAGCTTGAAGATCAGACTGATGTTTAGAGTGAGCTTATTATAAGCATGTTTAATCCCTGAGCTCGATTGACATTATTTCTGATTTCTAATCTTACAGACATTCCAAAACACAACACATACTACACATGCATGCATTTTATTTTAACCCTCTGGATTCTTGAGCATTTTTGGTTGTTTTGACTACTATTGGTTTAACCTTCATAACTTACCTTAAAAACGGTTTAATTGGCCTTGTTTGGTGTCTTTTTTCAGCACGTCACCTGTGTGACTTTACAGTTTTGTTTTATTTTTTTATTTTTTTATTCTGACATACTGCATTAAAACAGGGATCCTAAATTCACCCCAAAACCTAAAATTTGAATCAGAAAAAAGTGAGTATTTTTTTTACTGTCAAAACCAGAAATATGTTTAATGAACCATTTTTATAACTTAGAATGCAAATCTAAATTGTAAATTTTAAAAATATATGTAAAATGCAGCATAAACTAAGTTATATACAACAATTCACATTAAAATGCAGGAAATGCTTCAGACGTTTTTGTGGCCATTTACATGCAATAAGATGCCACACAAATTATATTTGTGCCACTCAGAAAAACAATTCCTGTCCAATGCACATCAGAAGCCCCAAAAATTTGTACAGATATTCCACCTCAATATCCATGTGTATTTTTTCCCTAATTCCTTGTTTTTTTTTATTGCTGTTAGTACAGACTATCCTGACTGTGTTAGTGGAAAAAAACAAAAAAACAAAAACAAAAAGAGAATATAGAAAAAGGTGATGTGGACTGGGGGGGGGGGGGGGGGGGGGGTTCTACCTGGATACCTGTGTTCTCTGCCTCTGGAGCCTGCTTAGTGCTGTGGCAGTGTGTGTCTGTATCCTGCTCTGCACTGCAGTGCCGAGTCCTGGAGAAGCTGGAAAGAGAAGCGCATAGTCCGACCCAATGTGGAGATCTGTGTGCACAGATCGGTGTGTCCAGATCAATAAAGTCCACTTCATCATCAGATTGATCACGTTCTGGTTCAAACTCTGATGATGCGCTCCGCTCTTCAATCGTCTTCATGCATTTAAAAAAAAAGACACTTGACGCATTGGTCTTGAGACACCTCATAATTTTGACGCACAAAATAAATAAAATAACTACACCACACACACTAAAAACACACTCCAATCAGAAAATATCACACAACTTTCAAAACTGATGAGTTTCTGCTTTTAGCTCCACATGAAACCACAATTTCTCTTTGCTCAGCAAGCAAATTATGTGGATTGAGGATTGTTGTTTATAAGGTTATATATTTTACACGTGATAACGAAAAATTCATGTTTTTTTTTACTTGTTTGCTCTCGCAGACAGAGAGAGACAGAAAATTCAAATTCAAATGTATTAATTTATATAGCGCCAATTCACAACAAAATCGTCTCAAGGCGCTTCACACAAAAAACAATTAAAAATTTAAAACACACAAAAAAAAAGACCATAAAAGAAAGACAACCATAAAAGAATACAAGAATAAAAACACTTATAATACTAATGATAAAACAGAGAAAACAAATGAGTCTTTAAACGTGACTTAAAAATCTCCACAGTATCCGACTGCCGAATGTGTGCTGGGAGATCGTTCCACAGAGCTGGGGCACGGTAGGAGAAAGCACCTACCGTGAAGAAAAGTTCCGTTCGTAAAAACGCACGCACGCACACACACACACACACACACACACACACACACACACACACACACACACACACACACACACACACACACACACACACACACACACACACACACACACACACATAAGCACACCCATGTGGGCTCTGTGGGTTTTCATCAAACCCACATAGGGTGGGTGATTGTGATTGGTTAGCTCATGAGTTTTCCACCAATGGTAAACACCCCTTTCTCCTGCTGCAGGTGAGGGAGTCGTATTTCTTTCCAGCCCTTTCGGTCCTCCAGCAGAATGAGGAAATGAGTCATTTTTGTTGCAGGTGTCTGTAAAACACACAGCAAATATCAGCATATCTTCCAGGAAAAAAACTCGTGTAAATTATTAATCATGATTCAGGTTATACCTGGTCTATTAACAAGCTTTAAAAAGCGGTGTGCAGGTTGAATTCCACACATTCAAACATACACTCAGAGTGGAGTGGATTGTGTGGTACATCCGTTTAATTAGGTCATGTGACTTTTGACACGGAGGCGTGTCAATCGACTCCAGAGGGCTAAATATACAGCCTCCTGAGTAAAAGTAAGAATAACATCATATTGCAAACACTGATATCAAATAAAATTGACAGGATGTCAGTCCATCACAGATTACAGCCAAATCAGGTACCCATTTACAGCAGGATATACTGGGACAAATGCAGCAGAAGTGTCTTGTCCAACGACAAAGACAGGTATCATGACTGGGAATCAAACCCAGGTCAATGTATTAGTAGCCCAACTCCTTATTCCACTGACCTACCTGCTGCATTTGAGCACAAGTATTGTTTTGTGTCCTCTGCACTCCACCTCACTTTGCCAGGGATCCCAGGCTCAAGACTTTTACTTTCTGCCAAATTTTGATGAAGTTAAATCTGTAGTTTATGAAGTATAACACATTGCAAATCCAAAGGAGTACAAAGCTTTTTTTTTTTTTAAACAATACATAAACATTGCAGCAGTTGGGGGAGAACAGTAAAACTAGATTACTATGACAACACAATCTGTTCAGTGTCTCATGGCTTTGCATTGTTGTTATGAATAAGAAGACTACATAAATAAAATCAAATCTATAAAATATTCATTGTCACCACTGCGGCACTGCAACATGTAATGTCATTAAAAAAGACATAATTTATTGACGGTGCAGGGCACTTTATTTTCCTTTTTTTTGGCTTTGCTGCACCACAATGGATCATGTTGTGTGGATGTTCACATCCACACAACATGAACAATGTGGACGTCTTTTCACATGTAGTCTGTTGTTACAGTGGAACATTATTTAGGGATTATTTTGGTGCAAACATCTTTAAAAGATGGCAGGATTAAGGGGGAAGTCTTAGGACTGAGGGCTCTGACTTATTAACTGCCAGAAGAAGCACTTGGAGATGCCTGTTTTGGATTTGATTTGGAGGACACACCAGGAGATGGACAATACACCATCAAGCATTGAACTGCCCAATGGTTGCCATACAGACTTGAGGATCATGAGCCACATTCACTGATCTTGGCAGTGGAAAGAAAATAACTGGATGTCTTTGGTACTAGGTCTCTTCAGAGGATCCTTATTTATGTTTGTTTGTTTGAGGTTGGGGAAAGCCAATGAGATGTTTTACATAGATGATTACTTTTGAGAGATGGGGAGGGACCAGTTTTGTCCTGAGTGGTTGCCATCCATGACCCATGGCAGTTCCGTAGTGTTGTGGATGTGATGTGAAAATTGTTAAATACCAAACATACGCTCCACACAATTTCAGACTAGGTATTTGATGGTCTGTTACACAGTTGCTTTCTGCTGCATCATGAAAATAATCAACCAGCATTGCACTTGGGCACATCTCATTGTAAGACCAACATATTTAGTTATTGAAGAGATGAGCAAAAGTGCAATTACATGAGCACCAGACATCAAAATTACATCTGCATTAGTTAGAAAATAGCAGTGGCACTTGTGGTGCACTGTGTGCTTCTTTCTGCTGGGCCCTGTGACCACAATACATTTTGACAGTTGTTTGAGGGTGTTAGGATTGCTATTTTTTATTTTTTTTTTTAAGTCACAGCTGACAATTATGTCAGTGCTGTGACAACATCATAAGACTGGTATAAAATTATATCATCATATGACACCATGTACCCTCTTATGGGTAGTTCAATCCAACCTCGAAAATATGGTGTTATAGCACCATGAATAGTGCCATAAAAACCAGATGTGGGCAAACTCACACATCATATTACAAATCACCAGTAAGCTGTGCACTGTGCCTTTGGATGGCCGTGCTGGCCTTCACTGTTTTCCTAATGTTTTATATATGTCCATCTATTGGGGTATGTATTGTTCTCCCTAAAGTTGTTACAAATCAGTCCGTATAAGGCCAATTTGTGTTGTCCATCGACAGACTGACGTTGTTATGATGTCAATACACCTCTTGATTGTACTGCACCAGGTCTCACATGAGATAAGATTTGTCCTAATCTGTTTTGTTGTTACTGTGTTACAGCAGGTATTGTTAATAATTTTAAAGCTAATTTCCCAGCAATAGCTCTATCACTGTTTCATTTGGTTACCATGACACCCATCTAAAAGCACTAAATCACAACAGACATCACCTTAATGTGCCTTACACGATTGAGGACTTGAACGTACCCACCCCAAGTGCAAGCATAATGGTAGCAATGCAAAGGACTAACTCTATCAGCATTTTTAGATTACAGGAAATAACATCAAGCAGAGCAGACCTGAGTTTGTGTCCACCTGCTGTGGTCATAGCAACAAATAAAATAAAAATCACAAAACAAGATTAATACAAAATGCAGTGACAGATATGCTGCAGCTCAATAACGAGAGTACCAGTCAATGGTTTGGACACACTTTCCCTTTCAGTTGAATGAGAAAGTGTGTCGAAACTTCTGACTGGTTGTGTACATACGAGGTCTGTTAGAAAAGTATCCAACCTTTTTTATTTTTTTCAAAAACCATATGGATTTGAATCACGTGTGATTGCATCAGCCAAGCTTGAACCTTCGTGCGCATGCGTGAGTTTTTTCACGCCTGTCGGTTGCGTCATTCGCCTGTGAGCAGGCTTTGTGTGAACAGTGGTCCACCCCTCTCGTCGGATTTTTATTGTGAATAAATGTCTGAACGATTTGGAGCTTTGCTGCATCAATTTTTTCCAGAAACTGAGAGACCTCCAGGTGGACACCATTCGGAAAATTCAAATGGCTTTGAGGGACGATTTTATGGGGATTACACAGATTAAGGAGTGCTCCAGCCGGTTTAAAGACTGCCCACAGCTGCTGAGAGTGCGCCGCGCTCTGAGCGCCGATCGACAGGCTGAAACAACCAGATGATTTCCAACGTGAAGGCTTTGTTGATCCGGGACGTCGTCTGACTTACACAAAAATGGCAGAAGGCGTGGACATCAGTACTTTTTCGGCACATTCCACTGTTACAGGAGTTTTTTTCATGGAAAGAAAAGCGGATGGATGCGCCACCGTGCTGCTCATGGCGCGGCACAAAACCACCTCCGTGTTGGTCTCACAGGACGGCTTTGAGATGGCTTTCAGACAGCTGTCAGTGGTTTTTCAGTCGTGTGACTAACTGAGAAATTGTGGACGAGCCTGGACATGTCAGAACATGTCCTGTGAG